>NC_044390.1:13242971-13325864 GCF_006542625.1 Nomascus leucogenys | reverse complement strand
GTGGCAGAAAGTAATAATAAGACATTACCAATTATAGCGTCCTTTTTACTCTCTAAACGAGGCGCTGAATTCCCTGATTTGAGGCCATCACTTCCATTTTAAGATGGTGCATTTTAAATCCCTAGATGGGCTGATCCTAAGAAATGTATCCACTAATCTCTGTAATCCAATAGGGCACAGAGACAAAAGACCTGCATTGTCAGCACAGGCTGGGAAAGGGCCCGATGTACTAAAACTGATGAGGCATGAAATTCAGGGCCTTTAAGGGCTAGATAGAATGGATTAATAAAAAAGAGAGAATAAATAGAGGAGAATTTAAACTTTCACCCTGCCTCTTTATGTCTTTCATTCAAAAGAGGATGACAATATACTTGATTATTTTAATCAAGTTGAAAATTGTTCTCTCTGAGGATGTCTGAATGATTCATTATAAGCTTTATTTGAGTCTCAGAGCTGGGGCGTTTACCCTTAAACGATTCTGCTGTGAGAACTCCACATTTAGATTTTGTTTGAAGACTCAATATTATTTTATTTATTGGCCTCTACAATACTAAAAGTCATTGAGTAGCCCTAATTTATTTTTCCGTAGTAATTCTTTTTGCTACCAATGTGCCTATCTAAACTCTTGTCAAGTGATTAAGTTCATAGTGGAAAAATATACCTATTGTTTGCATGATGCTTTGAAATAATGTATCGAAGACAATAACTTTAAGCTAATAATGTTGATTTATGTACCCATAGTAGATATTCGTGGGTTTGCAAAATGTCTAGAATTTTTTTCTTTCTTTCTCCTGGAAACTATGGCTTCTAATTCACTATATTATGTATCAAGGAATACAAAGTTTTATATGACCATGCCATGCGCCTGCCAGAGTTGATTGTTCTAAGGGGAGCATTTGACCAAGACGGGTCAATGTTTTCTGTTTCCAGAATTCTAAAGCCAGATGAGGGCAGATAAGGACTATCATTGCCAGTGATATCCTCCAGACGTAGGCCTTGAAGACCAAAGGTGGCCTTAGTCCTCACCATGTAAAGCATGCCATTATATAGCAAGAAGGAGAAAACTAACAGATGGAGAGAGAAAAAGAAAGCAGACAATGTATAAGTACCTATTTCCAATTTTTTTTTTTTTGATACAGATTCTTGCTGTCACCCAGGCTAGAGTGCAGTTGTGTGATCACGGTTCACAGTAGCCTTGACATCCTGGGCTCAAGCAATCCTCTCACCTCAGCCTCCTAAGTAGCTGCCACTATAGGCATGCACCACCATGCCTGGCTAATCTTGCCCAGGCTGGTCTCAAGCTTTTGCGCTCAAGCAATCCTCCCACCTCGGTCTCTCAAAGTGCTGAACTACAGGTGTGAGCCACTGAGCCTGCCTTCCAATGTTTTTTGAGAGCTTAAATGAATCCCTAACCTTCACAAAGTTTGACCGGTCAGCACTTATTTGATTATTTCTTAATACCCCAATATCCTTTCCATGAATACCCTTTTCTGCTAGCCCAAACTGTTTATATAATCTCTAATTAAATAACGATTGCCACTAAATATACATGCTGTTATATGGAATATCAGAACAATGGTGATTAGTTTCTTAGGGCTACCATGGCAAATTACGGCAAACTTGGTGACTTAAAATCATAGATTTGTTCTCTTAAAGTCCAGAAGCCAGAAGTTGAAAATCAAGGCTTTGGGAGAGCCACATTGTCTCCAAAGCCTCCAGGAAAGAATCCTTCCTTGCCACCTCTTGCTTCTGGTGGCTGGAGGCTTTCTTTGACTTGGGGCAATTTCTCTCATTGTCTGACATTGCCCTTTTCCCTGCCTCTCTGTATCTCTCAAATCTTCTCTGCCTTTCTCTTATAAGGACATCAGTCATTGGATTTAGGCTGGACCCTAAATCCAGGATCGTCTCACCTTGAAATCCTTAACTATATCTGCAAAGACCCCTTTTCCAGATAAGTTCACATTTACAGGTCAGTTCCTGATGGAAGCATCTTTTAAGGGGCCACTATTCAATGTATCTTTGATTCTCATGCAGAAGTGATTTTGCCCTCTAGAGTTTATCCAGATTGGAAACATTTTTGATTGTCACTATTTGGGTGGATGGTGGTAATGACATGTAGAGGACCAAGGTAGGGCTACTGCTCAGCATCCTACAATGCCACAGGACAGTCCCTCACGACAAAGGATTATCTGATTCATGATGTCACTGATGGTTGAGAAACTCTGCTTTAGACATGACTATTGTGGTAATATACAATCTGACTAATGCACTGTGCACAACTAATACAAATGCAAACTAAATACTGAGACTGATCTTATAGAATTGACATCACTTAGGGGAGTCATTATGACATAATTTAATAAATAACCTATTGAAATTAATAGAAGTGTCATGAAGCAGAATAATTACCTAATTATTTCACACTTGTAAAATCTTATAGTCCCCCAAAAGCTTACATTGTTATTTCTATAAGGTTAAAAGTCATATTTTTCACATTTTAATCTTTCTGAAATCTGAAATGAATATAACGTATACATTTAATGTGTACATTCAATGTGGCATTGATTCTTACTTTGCTTTAAAAACTGGCCCAGGCATGGTGACTCATGCCTGTAATCCCAACACTAACTTTTCTTTGTTTCTTGACCTTGAAATTCTTGAAGATTGTGTGCCAGTTACTTTTTAGGGTTCCCTTCAGCTGGGGTTTGTCTGATGTCTCCTCATATTTAGTATAGGTTATGCATTTTGGCAGGAACATCACTAAGTGGCATTGTGTTCTTGTTGCATCAACTCAAGAGGCATATGATGTCACTTTGTCCTTATGTTGGTGATATTAGCTTTGGTCAGTTACAGTGCTGTCTGCCAGGTTTATCTACTGAAGAGTTACTATATTTTACTTTGTAATCAATAATTAATTTGCAAGGAGATACTTTGAAACTATGTAAATATCCTGTTCCTCATTAAAGTTTTACCACTAGTTTTAGCATCCATTGATGATTTTCTAACTTTGTGGCCCCTTGTCTATGTAGTAGTTGATACTGTACTGTCAGGAAGAGCTGTCCTTTCTGCGTCATTTACTTACCCAACCCTTTGTTCATGGTATTATACAGTGGTGGATTCTCTGAGTGCTTGCATTAGTCAAGATGATCCTAATGGACACTAAAGTTTGGAACCACCATTTGAATGAAGAAAGTGATGTCCAAAGAGGTCAATTAGCTTATTCAAGGTCATATAATTAGTGGAGGACTAAACCTCTCTCTCTAAAATTCATGTCTGTATGTTCTTCATGCGGTAATCCCCAGATCTGATGAGTGGGCACGTATTGATTATCTAAATGTGAATCACCTGAGAAACTTGTTAAAATGCAGCTTCCAGGTCTCATCTCCAGAGATTCTGATTCAATGCCTCTGGTATAAGGCCTTCAAATTTGTACAGAAAAGAGAAAGAACTCATAAAGCACTTTTTATCTACTTACCTCAGTACTTTTTAGAAGGTAAATATAAATTATGATGTTACATCTTTGTTTTTAAGGTAGCATGTATAATAAGAAGCACTATAAATTTAATAAGTTATTTTTATATTTATTTGTTTATTTATTCATTTTGAGACATTATCCCACTTTTTCACCCAAGCTAGAGTGCAGTGGCACGATCATGGCTCACTGTAGCCTCAACCTCCAGGCTCAAGCAATCCTCCCGCCTCAGCCTCCAGAGTAGCTGCAACTACAGGCACCCTCCACCACACCTGGCTAATTTCTGTATTTTTTATAGAGATGGGGTTTTGCCACGTTTTCCAGGCAGGTCTTCAATCCTGAGATCAAGCACTCCCAAAATGCTGGGATTTTTATAGGCATGAACCACCACACCCAGCTTTATTTACTTTTAACTTTTGTGGAAGGCAATCAACACAGTTACTATCAGAAGATGAGTTCATGCACCTAAAAGCAGGGACAGCAAAGGCATTAAAGGCAGCTTTCAGGGAAGTCCTTTGTAAATGCCCTGGAGTAGAAGTCTCATACTTTAACGTGCATAAAAATTACATCGAGACCTTGTTAAATGCAGATTCTGATTCAGCAAGTCTGGAATGAGTAAGACTGCATTTCTAAAAAGTTCCCAGGATCCTACTGTTCTGAGCATGACACTTTGAAAAGCAATGCTTAGGCAGGGCGTGATGGCTCACACCTGTAATCCTATCACTTTGGGAGACCGAGGCGGGCGGATCACGAGGTCAGGAGATCGAGACCATCCTGGCTAACATGGCGAAACCCCATCTGTACTAAAAAAAAAAAAAAATAGCCGGGCGTGGTGGCAGGTGCCTGTAGTCCCAGCTACTTGGAAGGCTGAGACAGGAGAATGGCGTGAACCCGGGAGGCGGAGCTTGCAGTGAGCCAAGACCTCGCCACTGGACTCCAGCCTGGGCGACAGAGCGAGACTCCATCTCAAAAAAAAAAGAAAAGAAAAGAAAAGAAAAGCAATGCTTAGTCAACAGCAGGCATCTTCAGACCTGCTGCCCATTTTTGTAAAGTTTTATTGGAACACGTAATCATGTCCGTTTGTTTACATATTCTCTGTGGCAAAGTTGAGTAGTTGCAACAAAGGCTATTGAGTCCACACATCTTATATGTTTATTAACTGACCCTTTTGTAGAAAAAGTCTGAAGACCTCTGGTCTAGAGTGATCACTATCACAGAAATCTGCAATCAGAATGTCTTAAGTTTGCGTTTGGACTTTGCCACATTTGTCTTTGTGCCTTGTCAGTCAGCTTCTCTGAATCACAGTTTCCTATCTGTAGGGAGAGGATAAGAATAGCACATGCTTCATAGAGCTGTTGAAGGATTAAGCAAAACAGTACCAGTAAAGAGCTTAGCACACAAATATAAGTGTGCTTCAGATACCTGGGGACCATGTATAAAGTTTATATCCTGGCCGGGTGCAGTGGCTCATGCCCATAATCTCAGCACTTTGGGAGGTTGAGGTGGGAGGATTACTTGAGCCCAGGAGTTTGAGGTCAGCCTGGGCAACAAGGCAAGATTCTGTCTCTACAAAATATAAAAAATTAACTGGGTGTGGTTGTGTGCACCTGTAGTCCCAGCTACTCGAGGGGCTGAGGTGGGGGGATCGCTTGTACTTGGGAGTTGAAGGGTGCAGTGGGCCATGATCGCACCACTCACTACAGCATGGGTGACAGCAAGACACTGTCTCAATAAATAAATAAATAATACAAAATGCAATAAAAGCTGCCTCGAATGCATTTTTTTTTTTTAAAAGTCTGCATTCCTAGACTTCACTTGCAAAGATTCGATTCAGGAGGTCTGGGGTGGGGCCTGAGAATCTGTTTTTGAAACATGTTTTCCAGAAAATTTTTTTTTTTTGAGGCAGAGTCTCACTGTGTCACCCAGGCTCAAGTGCAGTGAGGCGATCTTGGCCCACTGCAACCTCTGCCTCCTGGGCTCAAGTGATCCTCCCACCTCAGCCTCCTGAGTAGCTGGGTCTATCCTTGCAGATAGGAGCAAACACACCTGGCTAATTTTTGTACTTTTTGTAGAGATTTTGCCATGTTAGCCAAGCTAGTCTTGAACTCCTGGCCTCAAGTGATCCACCCACCTTGGCTTCCCAAAGTGCTGGGATTACAGGTGTGAGCCACTGCACCCGCCAGAAACATGCTTCCTAGAGGATTCAGATGCAAGTGATCCACAGGGCCACATACTGAGGCAAATATTTAGCAACTTCTCTTGTTCACATCATGTTCACGCCCCCATCCCATTCTGCTTCCTTCCCTCCACCCTCTCTTCACTATCTGTATCATCCCCAGGAAGGGCTGCTGGGCCTTGCTGCTCTGCGTTTCTCTGGCTCCAGTTGCTCCACTCAACCAACCCTATGCCTAAGTTTGTTTTCCAGCTTGTCCCCAGGACTCCAGTTTTAGACTTTGATCCTAAATTAACAATACCTCTGAGTGGACATATTACTTACTTCATGCTCAGAACTGCTTTTGAATGATTAGGTTTTCTCTCCTTTGCAGATCTGTTATTGCCCTCCCTCAATCCCATTTTAAGACAGTGTTCTGCAAGTCAACCTGGCTATGGCCTAAACTCATGTTTTGGATGGAGTCCGACCATCGTTTAGATGGTAGAAACTAGAATAGACCACTGAGTGTGGGTAAGTGGTTCTTACGGCTATTGTCAGAGGATAGTTGATGGAGCAACTGATATCTGGTGCACAGGTGCTCTGAGAAGGTCATTATGGTTTCTGAACATGTGGCTCTTTCCTTTGAAAGTACTGTGCCCTAGAAATAGTAAGTTCAAAGTTTTTTGAAAACCAGTGTGATTCATATCTTGCCTCAGAATATATAGTCACTAAAATAACAGAGCACTTTGCAAAAGATTTCTCAACTGCCTACTTACTCCCCTATGTGCCTACACACACACATATACAACAACAACAAAACCTTACTAATTTGAGTGAATTTTATTTCTGAAGAAAGAAAACTATAAATGAGCCTGGGCAACATAGCAAAACCCCATCTCTGCAAAAAATATGAAAATGAGCTCTGCGTAGTGGTGTGCACCTGTAGTCCCAGCTACTCAGAAGGCTGAGGCAGGGGGATCACTTGAGCCCAGGAGTTCATGGGTGCAGGGTGCAGTGAGCTATGATTGTGTCACTGTACTCCAGCCTAGGTGACAAAGCAAGATCCTGCCTCAAAGAAATAAAAAAAATAAAGCCACAAAATAAATATTGAAAGCCTGAATATCACCAGTTTAAACCCCAGGATTTCTTAAGAATGTTTTTTGGCCTGTCAAGAATTCAGTGGTGTCTAGTAATTTTCATTTTGTACCAGTAATTAGCTTAGTAGTTAACAAAACCAGACTCTAAATCTTTTTGAGTAGCCTCAAATTGCCCTTTGACACCTCAATTACTGGAGGAATAAAAGATGTCATTTCTGAAGACGTGAAGAGTATTAGAGTTCGTTTCTGATCTAATTAAAAGTCATATTTTAATATTTACAGTTCAAAATTTCTAGTCTAGCACTACCTATGATCCTTGATTAACACTATTCTCAGAGTGTGATTTTTTCCTCAATATAAGCAAGAAATATCTAGCTTGATGAGAGTCTAAGATATTTTGCAAATGCTTTTAGTTTTTTTTCTATGTAAAGTAAAGGAAAAAGAAGAGTCATATTTATCTAATTTTCTTTCTTTTTTGGTAGAAACAGGGTCTTGCCATGTTGCCCAGGCTGGTCTGGAACTCCTGAACCCAAGTGATCTGCTTGCCTCGGCCCTACCAAAGTGCTGGGATTACAGGCGTGAGCCACTGCATCTGGTCCAATATTTGGCTTATTTTATATCTAGTCCTACACTCTGACATTTCTTTAGTTTAAGAAATTGAAGCCTTGACTATACATACAAACTATTTTGATTGAAATTCACTTAAGCCGAAATAGTTGCATTTGGTTGATTTTTATATTTTATTATTCCTTTTTGGCACAAAATGTAGTTGTTCAACTTTTTTATTTTTTTCACTTCTTAGCAGCATGTTGAATTTTAAGTTACTCTCTTCCTTCGTTGCCTGTTTGTGCCCACTTTCTCACCGCATTCTATAGTTAGGGCATATTAATATATAGAAGCAGAGTTGTAATCATGAAAAGCTGAACGAATGGAGAGAGTTACGTCAAGCATGATAAGAACATGAGGAAGAAATTAGTCTTGTGCTATGGTTTTGATATTTGTCCTCTCTAAACCTCATGTTGAAATTTGATCACCAATGTTGGAGGTGGGGCCTAATGGAAGGTGTTTGGGTCATGCAGGTGGGTGCCCCACAAACAGATTAATGCTCTCCTTCAGGGATGAGTGAGTTCTCACTCGATCAGTTTTCAAGAGAGCCGGATGTCTCAAAAGAGCCTGGAATCTTCCCCTGCTCTCCCTTAATTCCATTCTTACCATATGATCTCTGCACACACCAGCTCCCCTTCACTTCCTACCATGAGTGAAAGCAGCCTGAGGTCTTCACCAGATGCAGATGTTGGCACCATGCTTCTTGTATGGTCTGCAGCACCATGAGCCAACAAACCTCTTTTACTTATAAATTTCCCTGCGTCAGGTATTCTTTTATAGCAACACAAAACAAAGACATTTGTATTTGTGCATCATTTTTGGGAAGAATCATGAAAACCCAAATATGAATAAAATAGAAAAAAAATCAACATTCTTTCTAATCTAAGAGAAAAACTCGGTATCATAGCAATGATGCCATTTATTGATTACTTTTTGCCAGGCTATGTGCCAAAAGATTCATTTATTTTTTCATTCATTAAAAAAAAAAATTCATTGGCCAGGCATAATAGCTCATGCCTGTAATCCCAGCACTTTGGGAGGCTGAGGCGGGAGGATCATTTGGGGCCAGAAGTTCAAGACCAGCCTGGGCGAAATAGCAAGATCCTCATTGCTACAACAACAACAACAAAATTAAATTAGCTGGGTGTGGTGGCATGCGCTTGTAGTCCTAGCTACTTGGGAGGCTGAGGTGAGATGATCACTTGAGCCTAGGAGTTTCAGGTTACAATGAGCTATGATCACATCACTGCATTCAACATGGGTAACAGAGTGAAAGCCTGTCACCTTAAAAATAATTATTGAGCTCCTACTTCTTGCACTGTTTTTAGTCCCATAGGGCTGAGGATAAAACATTTTTTATTCTTTTTTTAAATTTATTTTTCATTTTTTATTCTCAAACGGTGTCTTGCTCTTATTGCTCAGGCTGGAGTGCAGTGGCATGGTCTCAGCTCACTGCAACCTCCGCCTCTGGGTTCCAGTGATTCTTGTGCCTTAGCCTCCCAAGTAGTTGGGATTACAGGCACCTGCCACCACTCTCAGCTAATTTTTATATTTTTTAGTAGGGACTGGGTTTTACCATGTTGACCACGCTGGTCTCCAACTCCTGACCTCAGGTGATCCACCCACCCTAAAGTGCTGGGATTACAGGCGTGAGCCACCACACTCGGCCACAGTATTTTTTCTGCCGTGAGAGGAGGCATTCTAATCTTGGAAGAGAGACACTAAACAAAGAAACAAATATATACGTTAAGCATAATAATAAAAAGAATGGAGAGACAGGTGATCGAGGGTACCATTTTATATAGGCTATTCAAGGAAGACTTTAATAAGCTGGAGTTTGAACACAGACCTGAAGGAGGTAAAAGAGTGAGCTCTGAGACTATCTAGGGGACAGAGTGTTTCAGGCAAAAGGAAGAGTAAATGCAAAAGCTGTGTGGCAGAATGTGATCAGCAGTTTTGAGGGACAGTGTGGTAATCAGTGTGACTGCAGTGGAGTGAGCAAGGGGGAAAATGCTAGGAAACAAACCAAGGAAGTGAGTGGGAGGTAGATCATATAAAGCCTCGAGATCATGATAAGAACTTTGGAATAAACAAGGGAGATGGAAAGCTACTGGCAGGCTTTGAGCAAAGGAGGAACACAATCTGAATTAAGTTTTAAGTTTCATCAGGTTGATAGGTTGAACTGTAGAAGCCCACAGGTGAAAGCAAGAAAACCAATTAGAAATGCTTGTAACTTATGTCTAGGTTGAGAGTGACAGAGATTGGCTGGTTGTTTATCAAATCCATTTTCTTTCTCCTAGACACAGCTGGATTATTTCTCAGATGTCTTTGTAGTTAGATATGACTATCTGACTGAGCACTGGCTGATATTATATGAGTAGAAATAATGTATGCCACTTCCAGGCCTGGTCCACAAAACTTCTGATGTGCAACCCACCGTGCCCTTTTCTTTCTGCAGCTTTAGATGCTAACATTGAAGATGCACAACCATGAGGATGTAGGAGACTGGATCCCTGAATCACTTCTTGGATGATAGCAGCAAGCTTCTTTGGTGTTAAACAACTTAGATATTCTGATAAAGCATCTACTGTTGCCTTAATTAAGGAGTGATGGATAATATTTTCTTGGACGAAAGTGATAGAGGTGAAGATGAAGAGAAGTGATCAGATTCTACATACAATTAGCAGAGAAACAGGAGTTCCTGAGAATGTGGATATGATGAGAAGGTAAGAGAAGAGCACCAGATGATCTGAACGCTTTTGCCTTGCACATTTGGAGGAAGGAGCTGCCATTTATTGTGCTGGAAAGATTGGAGGAGGAATAGTTCCACAAGCAGAAAACACAGAGTATAATTTTGGACATGCTACTATTAAGATGCCTGGTGTTATCTTCATAACTTTATATAAATATTATTACCTTAATTTTTTAGCTGAGGAAATAGAGTCCTGGCAAAACGATTTGCTTAAGGGAGTAAGTTTTAGGACAGGAATTGTTTTGTTTTGTTTTGTTTTGTTTTGTTTGAGACAGGGTCTCACTGTCACCCAGGCCAGTGTGCAGTAGCATCATCGTAGCTCACTGCAGCCTCGACCTTCCTGGTTCAAGCCATCTTCCTGCCTCAGCCTCCCAAGTAGTTTGGACTACAGGAACACACCACTATGCCTCGCTAATTTTTAAATGTTTTTTTTTTTTTTTGTAGAGACAGGGTCTTGCTTTGTTGCCCAGTGTGGTCTCAAACTCTTGGGCTCAAGCCATCCTCCCACCTTGGCCTCCCAAAATGCTTGGATTACAGGTGTGAGTCACCATGGCTGGCGACATTTTATTTATTTATTTTCCAAATCTTTTTTAATGTCTAAAATTGACACATAATAATTGTACATATTTATGAGTACATAGTGATGTTGTAGTACATGTAATATATAGCAATCAGATCAGAGTAATTAGCATATCCATCCTTTCAAATATTTATCATTTACCGTGCTAGGAAGATTCAGTATCCTCCTAGCTATTTGAAACTGTATATTATTGTTAACTATAGTCATCCTACAGTGCTATAGAACACTAGAACTTATTCTTCCTATCTAGCTGTAATTTTGTATCCTTTAACAAATCTCTCCCTATCCGTCCCTTCCCCCACCCTCCCCAGCCTCTTCTACTTTTTACTTCTATGAGACCAGCTTGTTTTAGCTTCCACATATGAGCAAGCGCATGTGGTGATTCACTTTCTGTTTACTTCACATAATGTCCCCCAGGTCCATTCATGTTACCATGAAAGGAGTCCATTCTTCTTTATGGCTGATTAGGATTCCATTGTGTATACACACCATGTTTTCTTTATCCATTCATCTGTTGTAGGATATGTAGGTTGATTCCATATCTTGGTTATTATGAAGAGTGCTACAATAAACATAGGGGTGCAGATGTTTCTTCCATATACTGATTTCCTTTCCTTTACATAAATGCTCAGTACTGGGATTGCTGGATCATATGGTAGTTCTATTTGTAGTTTTTTAAGGAATCTTCATACTTCTTTTCCATAGTGGGTATACTAGTTTATATTGCCAAAAAGAGCATAGAAGGTAGTTCTCTTTTGGCACTTCCTCACTGGCACTTGATTTTTTTTTATTCGTTGGTTTTGGTTTTGGGTTTTTTTTTTTTTGGCTTGTTTTTTGTCTATTTGATTAATAACCAACCTAACTGGGGTGAGATGATACCTCATTGTGGTTTTGATTTGCATTTGTTTTGGTGATTAGTGATGTTGAGTTTTAAAATATATATTTGTTGGCTATTTGTATGTCTTTTTTTTTTTTTTTTTGGACAGAGTTTTGCTCTGTTGCCCAGGCTGTAGTACAATGGCATGATCTCGGCTCACTGCAACCTCCATCTCCCAGGTTCAAGTGAGTCTCCTGCCTAACCCTCCTGAGTAGCTGGGATTACAGGTGTGCACCACCGGCTAATTTTTGTATTTTTAGTAGAAACGAGGTTTCACCATGTCGATCAGGCTGGTCTCGAACTCCTGACCTCGTGATCCACCCGCCTCAGCCTCCCAAAGTGCTGGGATTACAGGTGTGAGCCACCACGCCCAGCCTGTATGTTTTCTTTTGAGAAATGTTTGCTCAGATCATTTGCCTGTTTTTTAACTGGATTTTCTTTCTTTCTTTTTTTTTTTTTTTTGCTTTTGCTGTTGAGATATTTGAGTTTCTTGTATATTCTGGATATACAAGGTATGTATACACATGGTATGTATACACAATGGAATCCTAATCAGCCATAAAGAAGAATGGACTCCTTTCATGGTAACATGAATGGACCTGGAGGACATTATGTGAAGTAAACAGAAAGTGAATCACCACATGTGCTTGCTCATATGTGGAAGCCCCTGTTGAATGACTACTTTGCAAATATTTTCTCCCATTCTCTAGGTTGTCTCTTCACTCTGGACTGTTTCTTTTGCTTTGCAGAAGCTTTTTAGTTTTATGTAATCCCATTTATTTATTTTTTGTTTTTCTTGGCTGTGCTTCTGATATGTTCATAAATTGTTTTTGCAGACCAATGTCCTGAAGATTTCCCCTATATATTTTTTTCTAGTAGCTTTTATTGTTTTGGGTCTTATGTTTATGTCTGTGATCCATTTTGAGTTGATTTTTGCACAGCATGAGAAGTGGGGGTCTAGTTTCATTCTTCTGCATATGGATATCCAGTGTTCTCAGTGTCATTTATTCAAGAGACGAGACAGTTATTTCCCCAATGAGAGTTCTTGGCATCTTTGTAAAAAATCAGGTGGCTGTAAATATGTGGATTAATTTCTGAGCCCCCTATTCTGTTCCATTTGTCTATGTGTCTGTTTTTATGCCCCAGTACCACCTTGTTTTGGCTACTATAGCTTTGTAGTATATTTTTAAGTCTGGTAGTGTAATGCCTCCAGCTTTGTTCTTTTTGCTTGGGATTTCTTTGGCTATTTGAAATCTCTTGTAGTTCAATATAAATTTTAGGATTCTTTTTTTACTTTCTGTGAAGAATGTCTTTAATATTTCGATAGGGACTTGAGTTCTTAGCCACTCCAGCATACTGTCCTTTCCCAGAATGTATTAGGAGAGCAAATGTACCCAAATATATTAAATATATGTAGGAAATTAAAAACTTCAAAATTTAGATGGTACTCTCTGACTTAGTTAATTTAAAGAAGAGAAGGGGTGGACAGAGGAAAAAAAGGAGAAGAAGGAGAGTAAAATGCTATAAAAATGATTTTATTTTAGGAGAAGGAGAGTAAAATGCTATAAAGATGATTTTATTTTAGGAAAAGCATAATTGATGTGCATTTTTCATTTGCATCATGTAACATGAAACCTTCCTTCTTATTCTGAAATGGGTGCCCTTTTGCTCTGGGGAAGATTAGAATCATTTCAGCAGGAATACTAAGAGGAAGTTGGAATAAATATTGTCTCTACGATTTAGAGTAGGGTATTTTAGATTCCTCAGCAAGACAGAAGTTTTGAGAGCAGGACTTTGCAATGAGCAAAGAACTTACTTCTAAACTCTCGTAGTGACCCTTCATATTAAAAAGCAGGCCTAGCCTCCCAGATTGTGGAGTTTCTTCTAGAGCATAGTGAGGATGACTCTTACCATTTAGACTGAGTGGTGAGGTTTAGTGCCCTTAGGAAAAAGAACATCATGCCTTAAGGAAAGTCTATCCCAGAGATTTGAATAAGGGGAAAGCCTGCTCTTTCAACTCTAGTGACATATAAAAGAAAAATGAAAATTGTTCAGGCACGATGGCTCATGCCTGCAGTCCCAGCACTTTGGGAGACTGAGGCAGGTGGACTGCTTGAGTTCAGGAGTTCAAGACCAGCCTGGGTAACATGGTGAAACCCCATCTCTACAAAAAATACAAAAATTAGCCAGGCAGGGTGGTACACGCTTGTGGTCCCAGCTACTTGGGAGGCTGAGGTGGGAGGATTGCTTAAGCCCAGGAGGTAAAGGCTGCAGTGAGCTGAGATTGCACCACTGTACTCCAGCCTGGGCAACAGAGCAAGTTCCTGTCTCAAAAACAAAACAAAACCAAAAAAAAAAAAAAAAAGAAAGAAAGAAAATGAAAAGAGAGAGACAGTAAAGGATTCTCTATCTAAGTCTACATTCTGGCATCAATTTCTTCCTCTTAGGCTAACATTTTGACTAGGGGAGAACATAATAAATTCATTTTGATGCGTAAGGCCTTTCTTAAGGCAGCTGTGTTGGTGGACTACTTTCCCAGGCCAACCCAAGAGAGTGCTATAGACTGGATGTTAGTGCTTCCTCCCAACAAATTCATATGTTGAAACCTAGTCCCCAGTGTAATGGTACTTGGAGGCAGGGCCTTTGGAAGGTAATTAGGTCATGAGAGCAGAGCCTTCATAATTGGATTAATGCCCTTGGGAAAGAGTCCCAAGAGAGCTACCTTGTCCCTCTCACCAAGTGAGAACACAATGGAGAAGGTGCCATCTATGTACCAGGAAATAGACCCTCACCAGATACCTAATCTGTGGGTATCTTGACCTTGGACTTGCCAGTCTCCAGAGCTGGGAGAAATAAATTTTTGTTGCTTACAAGCTACCAAGTCTATGGTATTCTGTTATAGCAGCTCCAGCAGACTAACACAGGGAGGTTGTAGGTTTTTAGATAGAGCCCAGCTTGCAGCATGGGGCTGCCTGTGTCCAGTATGGTATAAAACAATAGTGCTATATTGATAAAGGGAGGCAACTCAATACATAAGCTTGAAAAAGTTTTTCTTCTTCCTGGTGGCTTAAGTAGCTGTTCACAGACTTTACATATCCCCATGTGCCCTGACGAAGCAATATAGGAAGTGCTGAGAGCATGGTAGATTAGCTAAGTCCTGAGGTTGGAACAATGAAGCTGTACAATGCAGTGAGTTTGCTTCTTGATGTTGCAAATACAATATTTGAATACAAGTTCTGGTAAGTTACAGGCCAGAAAGAACCAGCCATATCTCAGGTGATTATAATCTAGAAACCAGAAAGATGAGCAACTTCATGGCAGAAACCAGTGAAGACCTTCTGATAGTCTACAGATCAGAGGTCCCTCACAAAGTTACTACCAAATTGTGAGCTGTCACTCTCTCATACAAAGATGGCATCTTGAGGATGAGCAAGGAGAAGGAAAGCAAAACCTAGAAAGCTGAGCAGTCATCTGAAATATTGTGAGTCATTCAAAAGAGACTATTCAAATGGAAACATTGAGACACCATTATTTGGTAAATTTAAAATCTGTCACCTCATCTCTCACTAGAGTTAGGGTTCGTGATGGAGATATGAAATCTGATCACAGCTATAGAAAACCAAAAAGTTTCTCTTTTTTTTTCTTTGTCCAATTAACTCTCTATGTATGGTGAATGGATGACCCATTCCACCAGTGAGGGTTTTTATTATTTATTTATTTATTTATTTATTTTGACAGGGTCTCGCTTGGTTGCCCAGGCTAGAGTGCAGTGGGGTCATCTTGGCTCACTGCAGCCTCAACCTCCTGGGCTCAAGTGATACGCCCACCTCAGCCTTCCCAGTAGCTGGGACCACAGGTATGTACCACCACACCCAGCTAATTTTTTGTGTTTTTCTGTAGAGACAGGGTTTCACCATGTTGCCCACGCTGGCCTTGAACTCCTGGGCTCAAACGATCTGCCCATCTCGGTCTCCCAAAGTATTGGGATTACATATGTGAGCCACTGTACCTGGCCCCACCACTGAGTTTTTATTCAAATGTTACCCTTACTCTGTTTCTCTCTCTTTCTCTCTCTCTCTCTCTTTTTAAAGAGTTGGGGCATGCACCACCATGTCTGGCTAAGTTTTTACTTATTATTATTTGAGACAGGGTTCTTGCTATGCTGCTCAGGCTGGTCTCAAACTCCTGGTCTCAAATGATCCTGCCACCTCAGCCTCCCAGAGTGTTGAGATTACAGGTGCTGGCTCCTATGCTGTTTTATAGGTCAGATTGCTCCAGCTCCGGTTTTGTAAAAATGCTTTTTGTATTCTGGCCTTGATGGTAAAAATATAGACTAATTCACCAAATAGTTTTTGAGTGACTACTCCGTGCTGAGTAGTCTTTCACTGGGGAGACAAACGATGAATAAGCACAGCCTTTTACTCACATTTGTAGGAGAGAAGTTGGGGAGCAGGACAAATTAATAATTAAAGCAGAGTGCAAAACATGCTGTAATAGCCAGGCGCGGTGGCTCACGCCTGTAATCCCAGCACTTTGGGAGGCCTAGACGGGTGGATCACGACGTCAGGAGATCGAGACCATCCTGGCTAACATGGTGAAACCCCGTCTCTACTAAAAATAGAAAAAATTAGCCAGGCGTGGTGGTGGGCGCCTGTAGTCCCAGCTACTCGGCAGGCTGAGGCAGGAGAATGGCATGAACCCGGGAGGCAGAGCTTGCAGTGAGCCGAGATCGTGCCACTGCACTCCAGCCTGGGTGACAGAGCAAGACTCTGTCGAAAAAAAAAATGCTGTAATAAGAGGTATGTACGAAGCTGTAAAGCATTAGCAGGTGGGATACGATGGTCTCAGGACTTTGGAACCCTATCTCTACAGAAAATTAAAAATAAACTGTTAGGGTAGGTAGCACTAAGTAGATAGGAAAGGGAAGAATGTGATCTACTCAAGAATTGAGGAATCAAGAAAGGATTGCTTGAGAGAGAAGGCAGAGGCTGTTATTTAATGGGAGAATAGTTGAATACAGATCAGAAGGAGGTAGGTGATGATAGGTGTATCATCAGTGGGAGGGACAGTCCAGGACCATCATGAGAAGACGTGGAAACCAAAGGACAGTGTGTTCAGGCAATCAAAATTGTTTGTTTGGGCTGGGACATTGCATTCAAAGTGAGGAGTGGTAGAAAAGGAAACTGGGAAGGTAAAGAGAGGTCAGCATGTTCTTAGGAAGGGTGGTGAGTAGCATTCTGATGGGTATGTGCTCTATGCTGTTGATCCTAATAAAGGATTTTAATGGAGTCAGTGCCATGATCTTTGATTTTAATAGCCCTAGGAGCAGTATCAACAGGGATTGTTGAGTGGAGAGAGACCAGTTATGCCAGATGCCAAGTCTAGGCTTGACATAATTTTCAGCATTTACAGTACTAAAGATCACCTTTCATTTCAGTCCTGACAGCCTAAGGAATGCCATAAATCAGACTCATCTACTCAGGACCTAAAATATCACACACTTGTTTATTTTTTATTTTTTTATTTTTTGTAGAAAGGAGGTCTTGCCATGTTGTCCAGATTGGTCTCAAACTCCTGGGCTCAAGCGATCAGCCATCTCGGCCTCCCAAAGTATTGGGATTACAGGCATAAGCCACTGCCCCCAGCCAGGTTTTTGGTATGTATTAACTAAAAATACAGATTTCATTAGACATAAGAAAAGAGAATTGGGTAAATTATTTTATGAGAAAAGTTGAAATAAAAGAATAAAACATGCATGAAGAGCTTTTTGCCAAACTATACCTTATTGCTAGTAACTCCATGAAGACAGTGTCTCAGGCTATCAGCAATTATAATTTTAGTTTTATAGAACATCAAAATCATATAACAGCCTCAGAACATGGATTAATACATGGTTCAACATTAAATCCTGTCTTCAATGATGACACTTACATGCCATCAGATGATATTAAACTATAAACTTTGAGAGCTCCTTTTTCATTTTTCTCTAAAGTTATTTACCTAGCTAAAGGGAACCACTATTTCCATTGTTAAAGAAAGAAAATAAATGAGATTTCCTCTAATAAAAAAGTCCATTCTTATTCTAAATCCTAGCCAAGGAGCCCCACGAATAATGCCAAAAGACAGTTTGCCATTTCATCTTTCACCTGCATGCTAAGTTTTCATAGATTTAACTGTAACCATTAACTGTTTCCTATCACCAGCTTTTTATCAGAAAAATCCATAGTTAGAAACATTGGAAAATCATTTCAAGGAGTGGTTCTATGGGCAAGCAAGAAGTAAGTTTTTCTATTCTGAAATAGCTAAAATGTCTTTGTAGAAAATTACACAGAAATAATCATATATCATATAGCACACTAAGAGATGTAGTTATGTGCCAAGATGTGGAATTATGAAATCAGAGCTTGAAGAGAATAAAAATGGCCAAGACAACTGTGGTAAACAGCAACAGTGCATTTTACTTTTATATTTCCCACAATGCCTCCATAATGGAGTTTCCTGACAATAGAGCAAGGTTACCCTACAGGGACAAAGTAAGAAAGAAACAATTCACAACGAACAATTAAAAGGCCAGAGTATGCCATGGGTAGGTCTCCTTGAACAAGGGATTAAACAGAATGGAAGTGCAAATACATATTCAAATCCAGCACGACAGATGGTGAAACATTTGTGGGCAACATACAATGTGCACCCCTCTTCTAGAGATGCTGCCCCAGGTTAAATGAGAAGTTTTCTGGAGGCTGGTTAGCAAAGGATTTAGATTTAGATTCAAATTACACTAATGCACAAATCTGCTTGTTATTTCTTGTGAGACTTGAGAAAATGTTACCTGCACATTCATTCAATTGTCAAAGCTTTTTTGGGCACCCCTTCTGTGCCAGGCTTTGGGCTAAGCGCTCGAAATTTAGTGATAAACAAAGGAACAGGTCCCTGCTCTCAGGAAATTCACAGTAGATATATTAATTATTATTAATTAATTATTGTGGTAAGTGATAAAGGAAAGATTCATGTGCTATGAGAATTGTAAAAGGGGACACCCACTAGCCTGAGGTACAGCACAGCTCTGTCCCTCAATTCCTTTATTGAAAATATGGAAAATAGACCAGGCAGGATGGCTCATGCCTGTAATCCCAGCACTTTGGGAGGCTGAGGCAGGCAGATTGCTTGAGTCCAGGAGTTTGAGACCAGCCTGGCCAACATGGTGAAAACCCATCTCTACAAAAATACAAAAAAAAAGAAAATTAGCTGGGCATGGTGGCATATGCCTGTAGTCCCAGCTACTTGGAGGGCTGAAGTGGGAAGATCACTTTAGCCTGGGAGGCGGAGGTTGCAGTGAGCCAAGATCACACCATTGCTCTCCAGCCTGGACAACAGAGCAAGACCCTGTCTCAAAGAAAACAAAACAAACAAAACAGAGGAAGTGATATTTTTTGTTTCACATCATTGTAGGGATTGAAATTAGTGAATATATGAGAATATGTTATATAAAAGTTAAAAACGACATATATTTTAAAATATTGTCACAGTGATTTCTAGGATATGCTAATATCCCTGATAATTTGCTATAAATCAGTCTTTACTGCACACACCAGTAATCTGTACAGACTTCAGTTACTTAGTTACGTTCTAGATACTAAATCCTCAGTAGGTGGCTGGTAATGGCTGACAGGCTTTCCAACCAGATGGGAGACCCTACATAGAAATGAGTTGGGATAAAAAAGCAAAAATAACATTTCCTTCACCATACCTGTAGGCATGATGCCTAAAAAAAACCCCAACCTGCAGTTTATAAGCTTCAGTATTTTCATATCATCTCACTATATTTCATGTCATCCAATAGCAGGCTTATATCATCCAACAATATTTTTAGCTTTTTAACAAGATAGTTTTGCTATCTGATTTGACCTTTTTATTGGATGTATATATATTTTTAAGAAACAACTGTCAGGTGAAATATTCTTGATTATACACTTTGAATCCATGATTTAAGTATGTCTGACAGTCATAAACATCCCAGAAGGCAATGAGATTCATGTCCCAAATTTTATAGCTTTATGTTTAAATTCTGCAGCCAAACTAAGTATTTCTTTTTTTCTTGAAGATAATTAAATATTATTATAGTGGCTGTTTCTGCCTGAAACAATTTCTTTGACTTGACATTTATTACTATGTTTTCTGCCAAGGAAACACAGCGTTCAACTTTCCAAAGTCTAGATTTCCACACATGTACTATATTCTTTTCATCTCAAAATAAAGGAAACTACTTGTACTTTTAAAAAGAAGAGGCTCAGTCAGGCACAGTGGCTCATGTCTGTAATCCTAGCACTTTGGGAGGCCAAGGCAGGAGGATTGCTTGAGCCCAGAAGATTGAGATCAGCCTCGGCAACAAAGCAAGACCCTATCTCTACAAATAATAAAAATAAAAAATTAGTTGGGCACAGTGGCACAAACCTATGATCCTAGCTACTCGAGAGGCCGAGGTGGGAGGATCATTTGAACCCAGGGGGCTGAGACTATTGTAGGATCCTTTTTTTTTTTTTCCCCGACTACCATAAGGCGTTCTGATTAAATCTACCTTAGTTACAGGTTCTGGTTTATGGATGGAGACAATAGGTAGCATAGTAGCAGAAAAAGAGAGAGAGAGACAAAGTTTATATTAACATTTAGTGGGTTTATTGCAACAATCTTCCACTGAGTTTATAAAACAAAGCTCTTTTCCTAAGCTCCTTTACTTAACTATCTATAGTTATAGTTTTATCAAAGACTTCTTCTTTCTTGGGTTTGTATTGGGGTTTTTTGTTTATTTTGTTTGCCTGTTTATATATGTATATATATATATGTTTTATTATACTTTAAGTTCTAGGGTAAATGTGCACAACGTGCAGGTTTGTTACATTTGTTATACATGTGCCATGTTGGTGTGCTGCACCCATTAACCCGTCATTTACATTAGGTATATCTCCTAATTGCCTGTTGTTTTTAATGCATATACCTAATCCCACATTTCTGGATGTCATTTTGCAAAGGGAAAGTTTGAATTTTCTGAGACTTTCTTTTTGAGAGAACACAGTAGCAACCTTTAATCTCATCTTTGGATCCCAACCCAGCCACTGGTATGCTTTGATACCAAGTAGGAAAAGGAAGTGCTTAAAAATGTAAAAGGCTCTCCCTCCCTTGATTTATTTACTCCTTTTCTCTATTTTTATTCTGGCATGCTCTGTCTCGGTGACTCAGGGGAAGGATGATGTCAAGCTGTTGTCAAGCCAATTGCATGGAAAGAGAAGAATTAACGTGTTCTCCCTTCAAAATGATGGATTCCATGGCTCCACATTCATCATCTGGCTCATCATTACCAACTCTTTGCAGTCCATTGCAAAGTGACCTCGTTAGCACTGTCTGTGTGCTTTCTGTGATAGCAGGCTGCCTGGAGGCCCTGCATGTGTGGTGTGGGTTAATGAGGGTCTGAGCCATCAAGTTAGAAACTCACCTTTCCAGCCATCAGATCCAGAAATGCTAGAAAAAGGCACAGGGCTCATAATCAGACATGCCACGTTGACCAAAGAGTAATGTCTCATCCTAGTAAGATCGTCCACAGGACCTGTGCTGAATAATTGTCAGGCAGCCATGAGACCATGGTAAGCTCTCATACTATCCAGAGGTCAATTTATCATCCCAGATGGCCTGCTTTGCAGACTGCGGCATGCATACCCTCTGCAGCACCAGGTAGCAGGCAGCAGGAGAGGTAGCCCCACAATAACACAGCATGTGTCCCTAGAGCATCTTCTTATTGAAATGAGAGATTTAAAACCTTTTAAAGAAAACTAATGGTCCTGTTTGGTGTCTAAGGATAAAGACGAGTACACTTTAATGGTGAAATAAAGAAACTTCAAATAAATTTTGCACTTGAGGCTGGCCTTCTGAGTCCCTCTCTCAAACCTGCCCCCATCTCATAGTTTCCCACTCCCCTGCTGCTCAGGATAATTCAGTGGGAAAGTTTAAACAAAACACACTGAAACAGTGTTTTCCAAACAGTGGGTCATGACCCATTAGTGGGCTGTAAAAATAAATTTAGTGGATCACAACCAACATTAAAAAAAAAAAAAGAAATAGGAGCTGGGTGCAGTGGCGTGTGCCTGTAGTCTCAGGTACTTGGGAGGCTGAATGTGGAGGATTGCTTGAGTCTAGGAGTTCGAGGCTGCAATGATCTATGATGGTGCTTGTGAATAGCCACTGAGTCTAGCCTGGGCAACATAGCAAGACCCTGTATCTAAAAAAAATTAAAAATAAGAAAAGAAATAGAACATCTGGATTGCAATGAAATGCATTCTTTATTGGATATAGTGATAAAAACTCTTTCAAAGCTGTTGCCCTAAGTGATAAATTTTGGTAACTTTTCCTATATAAAATAATTATTTAAAAAAATCCTGAAAATGAATAAAACAAATGTTTTATGATGATTGATACTGGCCATATCTGGTGATTAACAGGAGTAATAAGGAATAACATGCTCACTCCAACCCTCATAAGCCTTATCACCTCTATATTTTTTCTTGAAGCAGTCTCCACATTCTCCATAGTGGAGACTATAACTGATTCAGGGTATGGTGGGGTGTGTGTGTGTGTGTGTGTGTGTGCGTATGTTTGCATGTGAGTATGTAATCTGGCTCCTGTGGAAAGAAAACACATTGCTGGAAAATGAAATCACTGGACATAGTTCTTTATTTCAAGCCTTTTCAGTTACACAGCTTCTTTTAAAAGTTCGACAGGCAAAATTGTTAAATATCAAAATGCAAATCATGTAATTTCTCTTCCAGATGTCCTGCTTAGCTGCATATTTTTTCAGCCTGTGTATGTAACCCCAATGCTCAGTAACATTGCTTTCTGTTCAAATCATCTGTTTCTATGACCTTTGCCTTTATTGATTCGTTTTCTTTTTCCCTATTTTAATGTTGCCTCTGAGATTAAAGTCATTTTTCTTCTGCAACAGTAGGTGAACAGTGACTTTGCTACTAGGAAATAAAATTTTTGATAAGAAAAAAAACTATTGGTAGCTCCATAAAGTGTTCTATTGTCGTTGTTTTTGCTGTTGTTAATAAACCTACTCAGAGAGCAATGAGATGTAAACACTGTCTCCCTCTCGCATAAAAACAAAGGTTATATAGCTAGAACCCAAAATGATCTAAAGAATAGCTAAAATGTACTGGGCACTTACTATGTGCCTAGAAATCTGCTCAGCTCTTTAGAGGTTTACAGCAGTTTGGACTTCCTGCTCAAATCTCATGTTGAAAGGTAATTCCCAGTGTTGGAGGTGGGGTCTGGTGGGAGGTGATTGGATCATGGGGGCGGATTTCTTATGAATGGTTTAGCACCATCCCCCTGGTGTTGTCCTTGTGATAGTGAGTGAGCTCTCACCAGATCTGATCATTTTAGAGTGTGTGGCACCTCCCCTCTCTCTTGATCCTGCTTTCTTCATGGAGTGTCTGCTCCTGTTTCGCCTTCCACCATGAGTAAAAACTGCCTGAGGCCTCCTCAGAAGCAGGTGCAGCTGTGCTTCCTGTACAGCCTGCAGAACCATGAGCCAATTGAACTTCTTTTCTTATAAATCACCCAGTCTCAGGCATTTCTGTATATAGCAAAGTAAGAACAGCTAATACAGAGGTATTATCTCATTTAGTCCTCAAGGAGAGGCTATTATTATTATCCTCACTTTTCTGAAGCTAAAACTGACTCAGACAGGTTAAGCAGTTTGCCTAAAATGCCTTAAGTAGGCCGGGCGTGGTGGCTCACGCCTGTAATCCCAGCACTTTGGGAGGCCGAGGCAGGCGTATCGCCTGAGGTCGGGAGTTCAAGACCAGCCTGACCAACATGGAGAAACCCCATGTCTAGTAAAAATAGAAAATTAGCCGGGCGCAGGGGCGCATGCCTGTAATCCCAGCTACTTGGGTGGCTGAGGCAGGAGAATCGCTTGAACCCAGGAGGCGGAGGTTGTGGTGAGTCAAGATCGCACCATTGCACTCCAGCCTGGGCAACAGGCTGGAATAAATAAATAAATAAAATGCCTTAAGTAATGGATCTAAGATTCCAGGGAGGTGGTCTAACTCCCCTGGCCTTGTTTCCAAACACTGACTTCTTGCTAAGACTCTTAAATCACAACGCTCTGCTATTATACACTCTGCCTTCTTTACAAAATAAAAAAAAAATTGCAAACAGCAGGCAATATTTCTCATATTTATCCACACATTTACTCACTCAATTCGACAAATATTTATTATCCGCCACATGTGAGGATCTAAGCTAGGTGCTAGGAATACACTGATCAATTGAGTCAGAGATAATAAATCCATAGTGCAAAGTAAAATATGTAAAAATGTATGTTTCCCAGGCTCAATTCCAATCATAGTTCTCTGTGAACTATGTAAGTGCTTGGGAAAGGAATGAGGAAAAGAGGAACATTCTGTGAAGTCAATTTTAGGAGCTTTAATAGCAGTACTTTGAGAATGTATCACAAATTAATTTTGCAGCCAGTATCCACTTATTTCTAAATATTGTTCCTAAAAAGAACGATGAATGCAATCAAATTTTAAAGACTATTTGCTTAGCTTCATTATCATACTAAAGTGGCTAATAAACTAGCTAGTTTTTAAATACTGTCCCATTCCAATGTTTGGGGAAGCTTGGAATGTAGTAGTAGCTACAGCTGTAGCAGCAGAAGAGTCCATGGTATTTAGGAGGAAAGGGACTTTGGTGAGCTTGCGTTATCATTCTTCTAAGTAGCATGGGTTCCTTCGCCATAAAACACACACCCATTTGGTTCTTCTTGGGTCTTCATCCCATCACCAACATTCAGTGGTGCACAGTCATAGAGGGATAACCCATCAACCCCTCTATTTCTATTTATTTATTTTATTTAGAGATATGAGGTCTCGCTGTATTGCCCAAGCTGGTCTTGACCTCCTGGGCTCAAGCAATCCTCCCACCTTGGCCTCCCAAAGTGCTGGGATTACAGGTGTGAGCCACCATGCCTGGCCTATCCCCTTCATTCCTAGATAAACCATTAACACAAGAAGGCTTCAGCAAAGTTCATCTGGTGCAAGGTGTAAGGAGCAGAGAGTGTGTGGCCTCCAGTGTTAGCAGGCTTGGGGTCAAAGCCAGCCCTGTGTCCTCTTTAATGGCTATGTGACTTCCAGCAAGTTGTCAAACCTATTTTAAACTTTTAAGCTCTTATAAAATATTTCAGCCACACAGAAATGATATAGGTGATATAGAGAATGATGTAATGATTACTCATGTATTCAATTCCTAGCCTAAAAATCAAACACACAAATAGAGCAGAAGCCCCTATGTATATTTTGGTTTGACCTCATTTACCTCCATCAGAAAAGAACCATCCTGAATTTGACATTTGTCACTTCTTCCCATATCCGTAAACATTTACTACATATGTATTTATGCCTAGGCAGTATGTACCACCATTTGGCATGTTTTGCAAAAAGTACGTGAATTGTATTATATTGTTAATATCCTCTGTCACTTACATTTTTCACTCAACATTCTGTTTGGGAGATTTATTTATCATATGATGCCTTTGAGTTTTAGTTTCTTCATCTGTAAAATGAATACAGTAGACACATTGCACAAGGTTGCTGTGAAGATCTTAAACAAAATAATAGAATGTGCATGGCACAGTATTTGGGACATTTGTAGACGCTTCAGAGAATGTCATCCCCTTTCCATACCTAGTGAAATAATGTTCTGCATCTGGCATCTGAGAGGCAGCAGCCACTTGGCTTGCTCAACTGTAATGCTCAAATTACAATTTGCCACTAAACATTCCCATTGGTATAAAAATGGCCCCACACAGCAAAGGCGAGCTGATTATAGGCATTAGCATCTAATGTTCCCTGAGAGGACTCCGCCTAAGCATGCTGCTTTACATAGCTATAGTCATAATTTCCCTCTGGTTCTTCAAAATCAGTTAAATTTCTGAATATGGAAAATATAAGAGTAATGCTCAAATGCATTCCGCACATGCAATACTCTGAAAATTCTATGTTAATCATCTCTGAAGATACTACACAAGCATAAGCAAACGGCAGTGTAATTTAATATGCTCCACTTCTATTTTTTCCTCAGTCTATTCTTTCCACACACTTGTATATAATTCCCTATTTTTGTTATTTTGTATTTAATTGCCTCTGCTAAAGCAAACATATTGCAGAATTGCCAATTATCTTATAAATATGTATTGCTTTCATTGAGAGGGCTTTCGTTTTTCTGGAATTCCAACAAATTTCAATCAATCATTTACACGACAAAAATCTAGTAGTTTAGAAATCTTTTAAAAATTTGCCTGAGTTTTAGGTTTCTTATAACGTTTGGTCTAATGTTGGCTGAAGGCATGTCTCTATAATATCAAAACACATGGTAATTCAATCATTTCAGTAAAATTTACTGTCAATTTGTTAAAGGGGAAAAATCAAACTGATAGCTTTGTACAGGGTAAACAACTGATTTATCAATTAAATCTTTTACTTTTCTCTAGTTATTTATTTGTTGTATAAATATAGTCACAGTCGTAGAGAACACAAACATTTGCTTGCAGTAAAAACATGAAAAAAGGGAAATTCTCACTATCTTCATGCAGTAAAATGTGTGGAATCACGTACTAACAGTAATCATTTGGTGGGAGGAATGGAGCTTATACTCCAAAGGTTTATTATTTTCCAACTGAACTTGACTTCCACATAAAAGCCAGCACCAAGCCTTAAATGTGAAATACAGTGGATGGCAGTTGTGTATAAATCTGATTAAAAACGTTATTTGAAAATCCTACTTCCACCAGCTGATTTAAGAAGATGAGCTTCGTCATTTGATAAAAAAGAACTAGATTTCTAAACTATATATATATATATAGAGAGAGATATATATAGATATATATATATCTCTACATATATATAAGATATACCTACATATATATACCTACATATACATACCTACATATATACACCTACATATATATAATATATACCTACATATATATACCTACATATATATAATATATACCTACATATATATACCTACATATATGTATACCTACATATATATATAATATATACCTACATGTATATACCTACATATATATATATACCTACATATATATATATACCTACATATATATATAACTACATATATATCTATATACACCTGCATATATATATATATATACACATATGCAGAGGACCTAATTGTTACAAAGGTAATAATGCCTAAAGGATCACTTGGTAGTGTTTTTTTTGTTTTGTTTTGTTTTGTTTTGAGATGGAGTCTAGCTCTGTCACCCAGACTGGAGTGCATTGGCGCGATCTCGGCTCACTGCAAGCTCTGCCTCCCGGGTTCACGCCATTTTCCTGCCTCAGCCTTCCGAGTAGCTGGGACTACAGGCGCCCGCCACCACGCCCAGCTAATTGTATTTTTAGTAGAGACGGGGTTTCACCATGTTAGCTAGGATGGTCTTGATCTCCTGATGTCGTGATCCACCTTCCTCGGACTCCCAAAGTGCTGGGATTACAGGCGTGAGCCACCCACCATGCCCAGCCAGCAGTGCTTTTCTTGAAAGGAGCTCAGCCCAAGGTAGATTTAGCAGTGATTTTCAAAACATCCATAAAAGATTATTATTCCAGAGCTATTAGCTTGGCATAACTCTTGTTCCCCTTTTGTAATTATGATCTAGTATGCAATTGCTAAGGAGATGTTAAAAATGTCTATCTTATTTACATTGGACATTATTCTTCAGAGGTGGCAAGAGCTACCTGAAAGTCATACAATATGTTACCAAAATACTCAGTAGAACTAAATATTTTTGTTTTTAAAATTTTTTTTATATTACTAGAGATGGGATTTCGCCATGTTGGCCAGGCTTATCTAGAATTCCTAGCCTCAAGTGATCTGCCCACCTCAGCCTCCCAAAGTGCTGGGATTATAGGTGTGAGCCATTGTACTCGGCCATAATTGAATTAAATATTTTAAACTGAAGATTCAGTTAACGTTGACTCGCTTGGCTCCAAGACCTCCAACAACAGATAGGATGAAATTCTTTTCAATGCTTCTCAAAATAGAGGATTAAAACAATCCCCTATTTAGGGGATTAAAATAATAGTAATAACACGTCAATAACTGGACAGCTTCTTCATACTCCTGCTTTCCCCCTGCTCTGTCTCACCAAAATACTTGATTGCCTTAGAGGAATTCAAATGGGATCAGAATTCATGAATAATGGTTATCTCCGATATTGTCTGAACAAGTGATTATGTATAATTTTGTGTTACTTCGTGCCAAGAAGTCACACAAAAATGATTTTGAGTGGCTTCTTGGCACAAAGCAACACAAAACTATCCCAGTTTTTTAAAAATTAACATCTATCACATTTATCATTACTATTGATAATTTAGAGGTAACTGTAAATTCATATTTTCCATGGGTTATACAAGTAGTCCTCAATTCACAGTAGCACGCGTTGGTAAAAACAGCCACGCAAGCTGAAATGTGCAAAGCTATCTTAATAATCAAGGGGAAAATTACAATAGTTTTATGACCTTTAAAGTTGTTTTTGTGAAAACATTAACATTACTGTTAATATTACTGTTAATATAACATTAAACTCGCTGTTAGATTGCTTCATCCTAGGAATTTAAGATCAACCTAGACAACACAGTAAGATCCTGCCTCTACAAAAATAAAAAATTATCTGGGCATAGTGGCATGTCCCTCTGGTCCTACCTACTCATGTGGTTGAGGTGGGAGGATTGCTTGAGCTCAAGAAGTCGAGGCTCCAGTGAGCAGTGATTCCGCCATGTACTCCAGCCTGGGCAACAGTGCAAACTGTCTCAAAAACGACAACAACACAACAACAACAACAAAAAACAGCGGTTTGAACAGTACTTGTCTTATTCTCACTACCTAACGTAATATGGAGCAAGTATCATTTCTATGTCTCAACTAATCGTCAAGCACTTTTCTAAGTTTTGGATTAGCTTCTAACATTTTATCCTTTGCACTGCCAATGTCATGAAATATCTGTGAGAAATCCTTTAACGTCAAGATTTTTGCTGGTGTCTTCCTCCGGGACATTTTCATCCATTTCATCACAACCATTTCCTCATTTATGCCGATAAGTTCCCTTTAGTTAAGTTCCTCTGTCTACAGACTGAGTCTTTCCAAAGGCAACATTGTCACCCTTCCCACAATCAGCTATTTCTTCTATAACTCCATTTACATGAAAGTCAAAATTCACTTTCAGTGTTATCATTTTTGCTTCTTTGCTGCACTTTCATTTTTGTTGGCCGATTCCCTCTCTCAATTATTCATTTTTGTAAAATGTCACAAAGGTTTATCCCTGGGAGACAAGGAGGCAATACAACTGCATGCTTTGCTGTCCATGTGTGAACTGAGTAACAGATGCTCAGTGACCATTCACTGACAAACGCTGAGAGATGTGACGTGATTAGTTGCTGATCGTGATACGCATCTGTTACTCAGTGATTTGTGGACTGAAGAGCTAGCCGTGAAGTTTAGGCTTCATGCAATTACTCACAGCTAATATACCATGGTAGCTAAACTTGAACCATGTTGTTGGAGCTGGTGTTACTTAACTCAACCATGGTAACTGAAATTTGTGCATTTTAGAACCATGAGAAACAAGAACTGTCTGCATTTGATTTCTTAAAACAATTCTTGGGGAAAAGATTAAAACTGCCATAATCAGTGTCACAATAAGAGAATCTGAAGCATTTACTTTTGTGTACCGACAAAGCATGTGTCTCAATTTTAAATCATTAATAAAAAATGTAATTTTATCCTTAATTTTTTCCAGCGTAGAAGTTTTTTTCTTTTTTTAAAGCTAATCTTATTGCCACTCACTCCTTGGAATTAATAAATGTAACTATTGATAAAATTCACAATTGAAATATTTTGCGTTGACATGCAAAATAATTTCCTAGGATCATATTTGAGTAATGAACTATTAGTTCTTTTAGAATTTATCTTACATTAGCATAAACACACACACAATCTCTTACTTATCCATGCATACTTAATGATGTATATAAAACAATGACATTGAACCCATAGAATGTACAAAGATCAGAATACAGATGTAGAAATAGTGCTTACATATAGAATTTACACATTGAATTATAACATATATACACAAAGTCAGTTCTGCTATAATGCTTGTTTGAGAATATGCATTTGTCCTATTAGGGAACCATCTGAACACAATGCAAATTTTGCATTTGCGTATGCACAATTTCACACAAGAGAAACACTAGGTATCTGCAGAAAACTGCACCCAGATGAACGAAGCTGCACAGGGCTACACAAAATGCCCACACTTCAGACATCTACCAGCTACGTTATTTCACCATGCATGTCCTGAGCCACATTTGTCCACACCCATTGTGACAACTGTCTGTTAAGTTTTAGATAACCCTTTACAATTTCATAACAAGTAAAAGCTATAATCCTTCAGATGCTTTCTTCCACAAGCAAATTTCAGGTCCCTTTCAAAGTAAAATTACATATTTATTATAGTATTTGTACATTTTTTAACCATTTAAGATGGAAAAAATTGTGTTACTGTTTTTTTAAATTGGTGTCTATCTTTTTAATGTGTCAGTGACAATGGTACGTCCTAACCCCATAAGGCCTGTGGTTTTTATTGTGCAATTTTGCATAGTGCAGTGATTTTTTTTAAATGTACACATCATGTTGCATAGATTTATGTAGACTATAAAAACAATGTATATGACTTTTTCTCTCCAAAGATTAAAATTTACTAGTATAAAATTATTTAAAGTCTTGAGTGGTGGAGCCCATGGTGTGACATTGCTTTTCAGGGCTTTAAGCATCTTCTATGTGAGAAAGCCAAGTTTAAAAAATACTCAAAAGGATGATTACCCAATCGAACCTCTAAAAACAAACCCATGACTGTGAAGGTTGTTTGCCTATTCTATCAGTAAATTCATAGTTGATAAGGAGAATTTTCAGCTTCTGCAGAGAGGTTCTATCTGTCTAGCTTTGAATTGTCTAAACCAGTTGTTCTCAAACTTGAGTGTGCCTTGGGATCACCTGAAGGGCTTGTCAAATGCACGTTGCTGAGTTTCTGGATCATTAAGTCTTGGGTAGGGCTCAAGAATTTGCATTTTCAATAAGTTCCCAGACGGTGCCAAGGCAAACTTATCCATTAGGCACAGTAACACAGCACCTAAAAGTTGGACACTAAAAGTCCAATTTACTTTTAGTGAACCATGAAAATAGTTTGATTTTAATCTCTCTTCAAATCAGAATAAAATAATGAATATGATAATAATGAATGTGTATGAGGAATCTAACCTAGAATATATTCATCTTTATATGAATGCAGTATAAAAATATTAATTCTATTTGTTTATTTATTTGTAATGAAGGAGGGGACATGTGAAGGCAAAAGGGCCCCTGGTCCATGGAAGTCATGATGTGGCCCTGGCTGATGCAACTGCTGCTGCAGGAAGCATATGTTGAGAAGCGCTACTCTGAACTCACTGATCTTTTGAGATTTGTTAGTGTTCTGCTTTTCATTCTGAACTCTTTTGACTCTGTGCTGTTTTTACTCAGAAGAAATAAAGTTTTTAAGCCCCCTGCAATGCAAAGGAAGTCAATGGAACAACAAGCTAGTTTAAGCTCAGGAGATGTGAGGAACAACACATGGTCAGAAATGTGTTTCTGATGTGGTCTTTCTATTCCTCACTCTGATGTAAGTTTTAAATTACAACTACATGTGTCGTACCTCCATCATTGCAAAAGAAGCAGTTTAAAGATCCAACCAGTGAAGAATCTCGTCTATAAGACAATGCCTTAATAACACTCCAGATGCCATACTGTTCAAAAAACACTTACACTTTTCCATTTAGGATCCATCTATTCCTCACAACCCCCTGTTCCATAGGTATTGCACTGTACTGAGCAGCAATATTCTTATATTTGGTAGCAATAAGAATAAACAAAAAACGTCCCCACCCCACAAATCACTCACAGGATAAGCAGAGTTTAGACAAACAGCCCCTTATTACCATGGGGCAACTCTTATTTTTGTTACAGCTCCTGTGTTCCTTCTCTTTCCAAAATCATTGTTACAAAAACTCAATAAACAATGAAATAAATGCATTCATATTGCACTATAACACCTTAAGCATTCTCAATACCCTTTCCTACTTAATATAATCACTAATGAAAAAGAGGTTATATATGAAACAAGCAAAGCTTCTGTTGTATTTTTGAAATTTTAGACATTTTATACATTCATTTTGGAAACTGTGAAACCTACTCACTGACAGGCAAAAAGAAGAAAGTAAAAATAATTCATAAGCCCACTTCGGAGATAACCATTGGTAATATTTTGTTATTATTTACATATATTGTTGGTTTTCATGTATAGTATTTTTTAAAACAGATGATACAGTTTATATAATGTTTACAATTTTACTTTAACGCTTAGCAATATATTACAAACCTAAAGAATAAATCATGGGGTTAAAATTTTTGCATGAAATTCCATATGAATGGAGTTTCTGTTCTTAAATAACCAATTCCTTATTACTAGAGATTTAGGTTGTCTCTTATTTTCTGTTACAAACAAGGCTCTGAGGAACATATTTTTGTGTGGATGGTCAAATATTTATTTCTTTAATTTACGGAAGTGGAATCCCTAGGTTAAAAAGACTGCTATTTTTAAGGTTTCTGACTTATATTTTCAAATTGTGCTTTAGCTCCAGGACTCCTCCGATTAACATCAACAAGGAGGTACTATGCAGTGAAATTGGTTCCACTATCTGATATAAAAAGACCAAATAACTCTGGAGGTACATTTAGCAATAATTGAGATCTGGGGCAAAACACATAAAATGTCGTCACGAATTGATAAGAATGCACCAAGGCAGGCTGTAGGGTGGGAGAGAGAGCGAGGAGCAGACAGAAACGGGACCATGAGCAACACGCTCTTCACCTCCGGTCCCTGGCTCCTTTTCCATGCATCAGCTCCTGAGGGGTCTATGTGGAGACAGAGGAATATCTCCACTCCAGCCGAAGAGGCAGTGATGGCAGGAGAAAAATTACAGATTTTAATAATTATTAATACAGATTTTAATAATTATTAAAATTCTGCCCTTTAAATTTTGGTGCCTTGGGGCAAAGTTATGACCAGCTCATCTAAGTTGTAGTTCTGAGGAATTTCCTGTCTTTACCTTGGTGGTCTTGGAGAAGTGGTATAGCCCAGCCCCAATGGCAGATGACTCTAGAAGAGACCCTTCCAAAGCAGGGTAAGTTTCACCCTTATGGGAAATCAGGATGGTAAGTTTCACCCTTATGGGAAATCAGGATGGTAAGTTTCACCCTTATTGGAGTGGTAGGGCTCCCTGGAGTGTTGTGTTGACAAGGATCCTGAGCTGCAACCAGAAGAGGTGGGCAGAGGGCTGTGATTGGTTGATAATGTCTGTTACGGACACAGGAATGGAGACTGACAGACTGACACCAGAGTATTCATTAGGCCTTTTTTTTTTTTTTGAAACAGAGTCTGCTCTGTTGCCCACGCTGGAGTGCACTAGTGTGATCTGGACTCACTGCAACCTCTGCCTCCTGGGTTCAAGCAGTTCTCATGTGTCAGCCTCCCCAAGGAGCTGGAATTACAGGCAAGCACCACACCTGGCTAATTTTTGTAGTTTTGGTAGAGACAGGGTTTCACCATGTTGGCCAGGTTGGTCTTGAACTTCTGACCTCAAGTGATCCACCCTTCTCGGCCTCCCAAAGTGCTGGGATTACAGGTGTGAGCCACCGTGCCCTGCCTTTTAGGCCTCTTCTAAATTCCCTTTTAATTAATGCAACTGTTGATCACCAAAACAACAGTCCTTTGATTTACCTACAGCCAGTCCTTGTACAGTGCACACCTTCACCTCAATTACAGTAATAGGAATCCACCTGCTCAAGGCATTGTTTTTCTTTAAAAAAATTGTTTTTAGGGAGGTGGAGCCAAGATGGCCGAATAGGAACAGCTCCGGTCTACAGCTCCCAGCCTGAGCGACACAGAAGATGGGTGATTTCTGCATTTCTGTTTGAGGTACCGATTTCATCTCACTAGGGAGTGCCAAACAGTGGGTGTAGGACAGTCAGTTAAGCGCACTGTGCACGAGCCGAAGCAGGGCGAGGCATTGCCTCACTCGGGAAGCGCAAGGGGTCAGGGAGTTCCCTTTCCTAGTCAAAGAAAGAGGTAACAGATGGCACCTGGAAAATCGGGTCAGTCCCACTCTAATACTGTGCTTTTCCAACAGGCCTGGAAAATGGCACACTAGAAGATTGTGTCCCGCACCTGGCTCGGAGGGTCCTATGCCCACGGAGTCTCCCTGATTGCTAGCACAGCAGTCTGAGATCAAACTGCAAGGTGGCAGCGAGGCTGGGGGAGGGGCACCTGCCATTGCCCAGGCTTGCTTAGGTAAACAAACCAGCCAGGATGCTGGAACTGAGTGGAGCCCACCACAGCTCAAGGAGGCCTGCCTGCCTCTGTAGGCTCCACCTCTGGGGGCAAGGCACAGGCAAACAAAAATTCAGCAGGAACCTCTGCAGACTTAAATGTCCCTGTCTGACTGACAGCTTTGAAGAGAGTAGTGGTTCTCCCAGCACGCAGCTGGAGATCTGAGAACGGACAGACTGCCTTCTAAAGTGGGTCCCTCACCCCCGAGCAGCTTAACTGGGAGGCACCCCCAAGTAGGGACAGACTGACACCTCACTTGGCCGGGTACTCCTCTGAGACAAAACTTCCAGAGGAACTATCAGACAGCTGAATTTGTGGTCTCATGAAAACCCACTGTTCTGCAGCCACCGCTGCCGACACTGAGCCAAACAGGGTCTGGAGTGGACCTCTAGTAAACTCCAACAGACCTGCAGCTGAGGGTCCTGTCTGGTAGAAGGAAAACTAACAAACAGAAAGGACATCCACACCAAAAACCCATCTGTATATCACCATCATCAAAGACCAAAAGTAGATAAAACCACAAAGATGGGGAAAAAACAGAGCAGAAAAACTGGAAACTCTAAAAAGCAGAGCACCTCTCCTCCTCCAAAGGAACGCAGTTCCTCACCAGCAACGGAACAAAGCTGGATGGAGGATGACTTTGACGAGTTGAGAGAAGAAGGCTTCAGACGATCAAACTACTCTGAGCTACGGGAGGAAATTCAAAACAATAGCAAAGAAGCTAAAAACTTTGAAAAAAAATTAGACGAATGGATAACTAGAATAACCAATGGAGAGAAGGGCTTAAAGGAGCTGATGGAGCTGAAAGCCAAGTATCGAGAACTACGCGAAGATTGCAGAAGCCTCGGTAGCAGATGTGATCAACTGGAAGAAAGGGTATCGCTGATGGAAGATGAAATGAATGAAATGAAGCAAGAAGGGAAGTTTAGAGAAAAAAGAATAAAAAGAAATGAACAAAGCCTCCAAGAAATTTGGGACTATGTGAAAAGACCAAACCTACGTCTGATTGGTGTACCTGAAAATGATGGGGAGAATGGAACCAAGTTGGAAAACACTCTGCAAGATATTATCCAGGAGAACTTCCCCAATCTAGCAAGGCAGGCCAACATTCAGATTCAGGAAATACAGAGAACGCCACAAAGATACTCCTCAAGAAGAGCAACTCCAAGACACATAATTGTCAGATTCACCAAAGTTGAAATGAAGGAAAAAATGTTAAGGGCAGCCAGAGAGAAAGGTCGGGTTACCCACAAAGGGAAGCCCATCAGACTAACAGCTGATCTCTTGGCAGAAACTCTACAAGCCAGAAGAGAGTGGGGGCCGATATTCAACATTCTTAAAGAAAAGAATTTTCAACCCAGAATTTCATATCCAGCCAAACTAAGCTTCATAAGTGAAGGAGAAATAAAATACTTTACAGAGAAGCAAACGCTGAGTGATTTTGTCACCACCAGGCCTGCCCTAAAAGAGCTCCTGAAGGAAGCACTAAACATGGAAAGGAACAACCAGTACCAGCCACTGCAAAAACATGCCAAATTGTAAAGACCATCGAGGCTAGGAAGAAACTGCATCAACTAATGAGCAAAATAACCAACTAACATCATAATGACAGGATCAGATTCACACATAACAATATTAACTTTAAATGTAAATGGGCTAAATGCTCCAATTAAAAGACACAGACTGGCAAACTGGATAAGGAGTCAGGACCCATCAGTGTGCTGTATTCAGGAAACCCGTCTCATGTGCAGAGACACACATAGACTCAAAATAAAGGGAAGGAGGAAGATCTATCAAGCAAATGGAAAACAAAAAAAGGCAGGGGTTGCAAACCTAGTCTCTGATAAAATAGACTTTAAACCAACAAAGATCAAAAGAGACAAAGAAGGCCATTACATAATGTTAAACGGATCAATTCAACAAGAAGTGCTAACTATCCTAAATATATATGCATCCAACACAGGAGCACCCAGATTCATAAAGCAAGTTCTGAGTGACCTAAAAAGGGACTTAAACTCTCACACAATAATAATGGGAGATTTTAACACCCCACTGTCAACATTAGACAGATCAACGAGACAGAAAGTTAACAAGGATATCCAGGAATTGAACTCAGCTCTGCACAAAGTGGACCTAATAGACATCTACAGAACTCTCCACCCCAAATCAACAGAATATACATTTTTTTTCAGCACCACACCACACCTATTCCAAAATTGACCACATTGTTGGAAGTAAAGCTCTCCTCAGCAAATGTAAAAGAACAGAAATTATAACAAACTGTCTCTCAGACCACAGTGCAATCAAACTACAACTCAGGATTAAGAAACTCACTCAAAACCACTCAACTACATGGAAACTGAACAACCTGCTCCTGAATGGCTATTGGGTACATAATGAAATGAAGGCAGAAATAAACATGTTCTTTGAAACCAACGAGAACAAAGACACAACATACCAGAATCTCTGGGACACATTCAAAGCAGTGTGTAGAGGGAAATTTATAGCACTAAATGCCCACAAGAGAAAGCAGGAAAGATCCAAAATTGACACCCTAACATCACAATTAAAAGAATTAGAAAAGCAAGAGCAAACACATTCAAAAGCTAGCAGAAGGCTAGAAATAACTAAAATCAGAGCAGAACTGAAGGAAATAGAGACACAAAAAACCCTTCAAAAAATTAATGAATCCAGGAGCTGGTTTTTTTGAAAAGATCAACAAAATTGATAGACCGCTAGCAAGACTAATAAAGAAGAAAAGAGAGAAGAATCAAATAGATGCAATAAAAAATGAAAAAGGGGATATCACCACCAATCCCACAGAAATACAATCCACCAGCAGAGAATACTACAAACACCTCCATGCAAATAAACTAGAAAATCTAGAAGAAATGGATAAATTCCTCGACAAATACACCCTCCCAAGGCTAAACCAGGAAGAAGTTGAATCTCTGAATAGACCAATAACGGGATCTGAAATTGTGGCAGTAATCAATAGCTTACCAACTAAAAAGAGTCCAGGACCTGATGGATTCACAGCCAAATTCTACCAGAGGTACAAGGAGGAACTGGTACCATTCCTTCTGAAACTATTCCAATTGATAGAGAAAGAGGGAATCCTCCCTAACACATTTTATGAAGCCAGCATCATCCTGATACCAAAGCCTGGCAGAGACATAACCAAAAAAGAGAATTTCAGACCAATATCCTTGATGAACATTGATGCAAAAATCCTCAATAAAATACTGGCAATCCGAATCCAGCAGCACATCAAAAAGCTTATACACCATGATCAAGTGGGCTTCATCCCTGGGATGCAAGGCTGGTTCAACATACACAAATCAATAAATGTAATCCAGCATATAAACAGAACCAAAGACAAAAACCACATGATTATCTCAATAGATGCAGAAAAGGCCTTTGACAAAATTCAACAACCCTTCATGCTAAAAACTCTCAATAAATTAGGTATTGATGGGACATATCTCAAAATAATAAGAGCTATCTATGACAAACCCACAGCCAATATCATACTGAATGGGCAAAAACTGGAAGCATTCCCTTTGAAAACTGGCACAAGACAGGGATGCCCTCTCTCACCACTCCTATTCAACATAGTGCTGGAAGTTCTGGCCAGAGCAATCAGGCAGGAGAAGGAAATAAAGGGTATTCAATTAGGAAAAGAGGAAGTCAAATTGTCCCTGTTTGCAGACGACATGATTGTATATCTAGAAAACCCCATCATCTCAGCCCAAAATCTCCTTAAGCTGATTAGCAACTTCAGCAAAGTCTCAGGATACAAAATCAATGTAGAAAAATCACAAGCATTCTTGTACACCAATCACAGACAAACAGAGAGCCAAATCATGAGTGAACTCCCATTCACAATTGCTTCAAAGAGAATAAAATACCTAGGAATCCAACTTACAAGGGATGTGAAGGACCTCTTCAAGGAGAACTACAAACCACTGCTCAATGAAATAAAAGAGGATACAAACAAATGGAAGAACATTCCATGCTCATGGGTAGGAAGAATCAATATCATGAAAATGGCCATACTGCCCAAGGTAATTTATAGATTCAATGCCATCCCCATCAAGGTACCAATGACTTTCTTCACAGAATTGGAAAAAACTACTTTAAAGTTCATATGGAACCAAAAAAGAGCCCGCATCGCCAAGTCAGTCCTAAGCCAAAAGAACAAAGCTGGAGGCATCACGCTACCTGACTTCAAACTATACTACAAGGCTACAGTAACCAAAACAGCATGGTACTGGTACCAAAACAGAGACATAGATCAATGGAACAGAACAGAGCCCTCAGAAATAATGCCGCATATCTACAACTATCTGATCTTTGACAAACCTGATAAAAACAAGAAATGGGGAAAGGATTCCCTATTTAATAAATGGTGCTGGGAAAACTGGCTAGCCATATGTAGAAAGCTGAAACTGGATCCCTTCCTTACACCTTATACAAAATTAATTCAAGATGGATTAAAGACTTACATGTTAGACCTAAAACCATGAAAATCCTACAAGAAAACCTAGGCAATACCATTCAGGACATAGGCGTGGGCAAGGACTTCATGTCTAAAACCCCAAAAGCAATGGCAACAAAAGCCAAAATTGACAAATGGGATCTCATTAAACTAAAGAGCTTCTGCACAGCAAAAGAAACTACCATCAGAGTGAACAGGCAACCTACAGAATGGGAGAAAATTTTTGCAACCTACTCATCTGACAAAGGGCTAATATCCAGAATCTACAATGAACTCAAACAAATTTCACAAGAAAAAAACAAACAACCCCATCAAAAAGTGGGCAAAGGACATGAACAGACACTTCTCAAAAGAAGACATTTATGCAGCCAAAAAACATATGAAAAAATGCTCATCATCACTGGCCATCAGAGAAATGCAAATCAAAACCACAGTGAGATACCATCTCACACCAGTTAGAATGGCTATCATTAAAAAGTCAGGAAACAACAGGTGCTGGAGAGGATGTGGAGAAATAGCAACACTTTTACACTGTTGGTGGGACTGTAAACTAGTTCAACCATCGTGGAAGTCAGTGTGGCGATTCCTCAGGGATCTAGAACTAGAAATACCATTTGACCCAGCCATCCCATTACTGGGTATATACCCAAAGGACTATAAATCATGCTGCTATAAAGACACATGCACACGTATGTTTATTGCGGCACTATTCACAATAGCAAAGACTTGGAACCAACCCAAATGTCCAACAACGATAGACTGGATTAAGAAAATGTGGCACATATACACCATGGAATACTATGCAGCCATAAAAAATGATGAGTTCATGTCCTTTGTAGGCACATGGATGAAACTGGAAAACATCATTCTCAGTAAACTATCACAAGGACAAAAAACCAAACACCGCATGTTCTCACTCATAGGTGGGAATTGAACAATGAGAACTGATGGACGCAGGAAGGGGAACATCACACTCCGGGGACTGTTGTGGGTTGGGGGGAGGGGGGAGGGACAGCATTAGGAGTTATACCTAATGCTAAATGACGAGTCAGTGGGTGCAGCAAAACAACATGGCACATGGATACATATGTAACAAACCTGCACATTGTGCACATGTACCCTAAAACCTAAAGTATAATAATTAAAAAAAATTGTTTTTAATAGCGACAGGGTCTCATTAGGTTGCCAAGACTAGTCTCAAACTCCTGGGCTCATGTGATCCTCCTGCCTCAGCCTCCCAAAATGCTGGGATTACAAGTGTAAGCCACTGTGCTCCTCCCTTTTTATTAAGTGAAAAATATTTTAATGAATTTGTGTGTTTACAGTTTTTTTCCCATTTTTCCTGTTTTCTATATTTTTAAAAAAAGGTGAAAAAGTATAAAGTCTATTACCATAAATTTCAGCTTTCTGTTTATATGAGCATTTAATATAAAGTAGAAAAAGGAAAACGGAGAAAAGAAAACAGAAGGAGAGAAAGTGAGGGAGATATCAGCTGAAATTTGTAGAGGGGAAAGAAATGTACACTTTATCCTGCAGAGAAAAAAAAATGAAGGTAAATATGGACATGAGTTGGGAAGAAAAAGGAAAACAGGAGGAAGCGAGAGGGAAGGAAGGAAGGATGGAGAGAGGTCTCACAGTTCTTGAAAAGACTAACTGTGCTAGTAAAAATGAGCAGAGTGAGTGAGTACAGACAGAAGGAAATCTCAGTTTAGTCTTATCAAAGTTAGTTGATGTAGGCTTTGAGATGCTGCCTCATTGGGAGCCCAGAAGAATTTTTGTTGAATATGCAATTACATGAAGAAGCCAACAAATAGTACCAGCCAATTTCTTCTAACATCTTGCTTCCAGGAATGCTTCGCTTCTATTAAGGCTGATAGTTTGCCTAAGGACAATGAATCAGAATGGTGACATCTCATAATATTCTCATATACAAATTCTCCTAACTCAATAAAAGTAAATGCAAATCTGCTGTCAGAAGCTATGGTGTCTGGCAAAACATGTGAGATAAATAATTGGAGTGGTGTTGTCATTTTGACAGCAGACATTTGAAATGAAACTGAGGTTGCACTGAGGCCACTGGCATTAGTTTTAACACTTGAATAATCCTGGAATATCAATATGCAATTTTGACCAAAAATTTCTTGAGTCACTTCCTAGGAAAATGTTGGTGCTTTTGGAGTGTTATGTTTAATTTCTTGACATGTACTGGACTAATCTGGTCTTTTGTTTTCTAATTCTTCTTGAAAAATAAAATTGATTTAAAATTTTAAAAGGTGTACACATCTAATTTGACATGTAAATAACACATCAGCATATAAAATTAAAACTGAATATCTCTTCAAAAAGAAGGAATGGGCGGGGCATGGTGACTCAGGCCTATAATCCCAGCACTTTGGGAGCCCGAGGCAGGTGAATTGCTGGAGTCCAGGAGTTCCAGACCAGCCTGGGCAACATGGCAAAACCCTGTCTCTAAAAAAAAAATAAAAAATTAGCCAGGAGTGGTGGTGTGCTCCTGTAGTTCCAGCTACTTGGGAGGCTGAGGTGGAAGGATCGCTTGAGCCCAGGAGTTCGAGGCTGCAGTGAGCCCTGATGGCTGGTGCCACTGTACTCCTGGGTGACAGAGCAAGACCCTGTCTCAAAAAAAAAAGAAGGAATGTTCCTCAATCCCCAGGAGTAGTTAAGAGTTTCCTAAACCTGTGCATCCTGCACATGTACCCCTGAACTTAAAATAAAAGTTAGAAATACTATTTTTTTTTTTTTTTGAGCCAGAGTCTCGCTCTTGTAGCCCAGGCTGGAGTGCAATGGTGCGATCTCAGCTCACTGCAACCTCTACCTCCCAAATTCAAGCGATTCTTCTGCCTCAGCCTCCCAAGTAGCTGGGATTACAAGTGCCCACAACACCCGGCTAAACTTTTTGTATTTTTAGTAGGGACTGGGTTTCACCATGTTGACCAGGCTGACCTCAAACTGCTGACCTCAGGTGATCTGCCTGACTTGGCCTCCCAAGGTGTTGGGATTACAGGCGTAAGCCACCACGCCCAGCCAGAATTTTTTTTTTTTTAAGTTTAAAAAAAAACAACAAAAAAAACAGTTTCTCTTTTGGCTGTGCCTCCAATGCATCAGGCACACTCTTCAGCCTCAGGGCCTTTGCCCTTCCTCTTCCTTCTACCTGGAATGTTCTTTTCCCACATATGTCCGTGGCTTGCTCCTCACTTCCTTTAGGAATTTCCTCAAATATCACTTTATTTTTATTTTTTTTTGAGACGCAGTCTCGCTCTGTCGCCCAGGCTGGAGTGCACTGGCATGACCTTGGCTCAATGCGAGCTCCGCCTTAGCCTCCCGAGTAGCTGGGACTACAGGCGCCCGCCACCACGCCTAGCTAATTTTGTTTTTGTATTTTTAGTAGAGACGGGGTTTCACCATGTTTGTCAGGATGGTCTCAATCTCCTGAACTTGTGATTTGCCCACCTCGGCCTCCCAAAGTGCTGAGATTACAGGCGTGAGCCACTGCGCTCGGCCAAATATCACCTTCTTAATGAGGCCTTCCCTGACTATCTTCTCCAACGCTGTAGCCCTGTCTCTGTCCAACATCCTTCCCCCTGCTCCACCCCATCAAGGACTAGAAGCTCCATGAGGCAGGAGTTTTTTTTGTTTGTTTGTTTGTTTTTTTTGACAAGGTCTTGCTCTATTACCCAGGCTGGAGTGCAGTGGAGCAATTACAGCTCACTGCAGGTGCAAACTCCTGGGCTCAAGTGATCCTCCCACCTCAGCCTCCCAAGTAGCCGGGACTACAGGTACGTGCCATCACCCTGGCTAATTTTTTAATTTTTTAATTTTTAGCAGAGGCAAGATCTCACTTTGTTGTCCAGGCTGGTCTCAAAATCTTGAGCTCAAGCAATCCTCTTATCTTGGCCTCCCAAAGTGCTGAGATTACAGGTGTGAGCCACCACACTCTACCAATAAGGATTTTTTTAAACTGTTTTATTCCTGCTGAATTCCCAGAGCCTAGAAAAATGCCTGACACATAGCAGGTACTCAGTATGTATTTGTTGAATAAATGAACTCACACTTATTTTTAGAAATATTGTAATATATTACTATACATACAATTTGACAGCTTTTTAAATATACTCAAAAGTGGATCATAGATATCTTTCCATTTTGGTACTTAAAGATATCCCTTATTTCTTTTAATGGCTACATAGTTTTTTTCTTATGAAACAAGTACTATAAACTGGCCATTCTTCTTATTATTATTTCATTTTATTTTATTTTTTTGAGACATGTTCTCACTCTGGTTGCCCAGGCTAGAGTGCAGCAGTGGAATCACAGCTCACTGCAGCTCTAGCCTCAACCTCCCAGGCTCAAATGATCCTCCCACCTCAGCCTCCTGAGTATCTTGGACTACAGGCACATGCCTCCATGCCCAGCTACTTTTTAAAAATATTTTTTGTAAAGATGGGGTTTCCCCATGTTGCCCAGGCTGGTCTCAAACTTCTGGCCTCAAGTAATCCACCCACCTCAGCTTCCCAAAGTGCATTCTTATTTTGATGTACATGTGATTTTGCTCCAATTTTAATTAATTAATTAATTTATTTATTTATTGGGGAGATGGGGCAGTGCTCCAATTTTTAATACAAAAAAATAATGCTGCAATGAATATCATTGCTCATATATTCTCTTCGGGTGCTTTCAATATGGCAATAAAGTCCAGGCCACCAGACACTGTTTCTTGGCAAAGCTTTCATATACAGTAAGTCCTCAATGTCATTGTAAATAGATTACTGGAAACTGCTACTTTATGCAAAACCACGTATAATGAAATCAAGTTTACCATAGGCTAATTGATATAAACAAGAGTTAAGTTCCTATGGCATATTTCTAGTCACAACAACATCACCAAGTTTCTATATAAAGACTCAAAACCCTTCTAATACTAAAAATTGAAGTAAATAAAATAATTTGTATTCATTTACTTATCCATTTTCCAACCCTCTGATTCCAGGTCAGGGTCTTGGGTGGCCAGAGCCTGTCCTGGCGGCTCAGGGTGTGAGGGAGGAACCAACCCTGGACAGCATGCCATTCAGTCGCAGGGTGCAGTCACATGCATACTCACACTCACTCAGACTGGGGTCATTTGGACATGCCAGTTAATCTAAAGTACACAACTTTGGGATGTGGAAGGAAACCAGAGTCCCGAGAGAAAACCCACCCAGGCCTGGGGAGAATAGGGAAACTCCACATTGACAGTGGCTCAGCCAGGATTTTCTTTTTTTCCTCATCAACATTATAACAAAACAATGTTGAACAAAATGATACCATCTGAGGACCTGCTGTATACAATTTGCAATGCGCTGCATTTTTTTGTGGCTAAGAATATGTGATAACTACTTTATGAAATACCATATCATTTCTCTTTATTATTCTATAAATAAGGAGCAAATAATTCTTATTCTTTAAATTCATCAAATAGTGTATCCAACAGAGTCCCTAGCAAGAAACAAATGGCACACTCAAAAAGGGTAGCAGAAGAGAGTTTAGTAAAATCATTTACAAAAGTGTAAGCAGCGTTAAGGGAAACCGTCAGTAGTCAGTAACGCACCCCAGGGCTGGCAAAAGTGGGAAGATGTTACTGGTTCTAGCTGAAGGGGAAAGAGAGGGAACAGTTCCTAGAATACAGTGAGACCTGCGGCTGCAGAGAGAGCCATTCACTGGAAGCTGTGTTCTCAAATTGAATTATGTAGTCATCGATAAGCTATGGCCCTGCAGGGAGACAGCTGGGGGAAAAAAGACCTGAAGCTCTCTCTCCTCTTACCTTTCGAGTTCCCACCAGAGCCTTTCACTGGCTGGAGCCAACCAGAAGCCAGGGGGCAAGGAAGTAGTCCGTAGAGTATCAGCTCCCTGAGAACAGAACAGAGTAGAGAACAATGGAGAGTGAATCTGGAGGGACAAATCAAAAATATCTAGCACCAATAGTTTTCTATTAGCTTTGTTTCTTCCATCCACATTTGGTTAGCTTACTGGGCATCACCAGGGAGTTCTAATACCAAAATGTCCGTAGTAGACAGCACTGCCTACACAAATAGAATTTTCAGTGGTAGACTGCTAGGGGACCAGCATTCAATGCTCTTCTAGGCCTAGAGACAAGAAAGGAGTTGTAAGCACTGTAACTGGGAAGCTCTAATGATGCAAACATGATAACATCCTTTAGGGTGCACCACCACAACTAGTACTAACCTTTTTGTTTTTGTTTTATTTTTGTTTTTGAGATAGAGTCTTGCTCTGTCACTCAAGCTGGAGTGCAGTGGTGCTATTATGGCTCACTGCAACCTTGACTTCCCAGGTTCACATGATTCTCCTGTCTCAGCCTCCACTGTAGCTGGGAACACAGGGGTGCACCACCAGGCCTGGCTTTTTTTTTTTTTTTTTTAAGTTTTTTTGTAGAGGCGCAGTCTCACTTTGTTGTCCAGGCTGGTCTCAAACTCCTTAGCTCAAACCATCCTCCCACCTCAGCCTGTCAAACTGCTGGGATTAAAGGTGTGAGTCACCATGCCCATCCTAGTATTTTGATCTTTAAAGCATGATTTTGGAGCTAGATAATTTTTGGGATTGGATCCTTACTTCTGATCTTTGCTAGCCATATGAACTTGGGCTGTCCAATATGGTAGCCACTAACCACATGTGGTTATTTAAATTTGTATTTATATAAACTAAAAGTAAATAAAAATTCAGTTCATTTGTTCTTCCTACAAGTCAGGAGCTCAATAACTTACGTGGCTAAGTGGTTACCATATTGGGCAGTACAGACATAGAACTGTTCTAGCATTGTAGAGAGTTTTATTGGACAGTGCTGGGCTTAGTGCTTAAACTCTCTGAAGTCATCATACAATAGCACTTAACTGGTGGGCTTATCTGAGGATTAAATAACTTAGTATACATGAAGTTCTTAGCAAACTGCAGGTCACAGAGTAGGTGCTCAGTAAATGGTAGCTATAGAACTGACAACAGTAACAACAAAAGCAGCAACATAATTGTGACATATCATATGCCTGGGAATACTTTCAGCAATATTCTTACACAAGGCTTTCTGCCAAAGCTGTGGAGGCTTCCAGGCTTCAGCAATAATCACTCAGCTGTTGCTGATGAGAACTCTGTGTCACCGAGCTCAGAGGCTCTTCATTATGAAAGCTCCTTGGCATTGCAGAGAACTGACTAGCAGGCCTCCATCTTGCAAGTGTGGTCCTGCATGTCTCTTGAAAACACTGCTCCAGGCCGGGCGCAGTGGCTCACACTTGTAATCCCAGCACTTTGGGAGGCCGAGGCAGATGGATCCCCTGAGGTCAGAAGTTCAAAACCAGCCTGGCTAAAATGGCAAAACACCATCTCTACTGCAAATACAAAAATTAGCCAGGCATGGTGGCACACGCCTGTGCTCTCAGCTACCTGGGAGGCTGAGGCAGGAGAATCGCATGAACTCGGGAGGTGGAGGTTGCAGTGAGCTTACATCACACCACTGCACCCAAGCCTGGGCGACAGAGTGAGGCTGTATCTCAAAAAAAGAAAAAAAGAAAGAAAACACTACTCTGTCCCGAGACATTTTTCCATAATCTTTTGAATATGATATGATTCCTATTTTTTTCTGGTGGCTTGAAATGGCATGCTCTGTCAACATATTCTTTTCACAGAATCTGATTTTGTTTCATTTTTCTTTTTGTCTGCAAACAGAATATGGTTTTAATCTCCCACAGGACTTGTAATTATCATCTTAAGCTTCTAAGTAACCATACTATTGCATCTCTATATCACGTCAAGTAACCAGTTTGATTCATGTTTTAATGGAAATTGTTTAGTTATCATGTAGTCAAATTTACAGAATATATTAGTGATTTGGGGACATAGGTTTTAGAATCTCTAGACTGAATCCCCTATTCCTTAAGTGGAATGAGAAAACTATTGGTCAGCCACCAAATATAACTCATTTCTCCCACTTTTCTCTATTTCCATTATTCCATCTCCATATTCCAAATCACCATTATTTTTCTTCTCATAATCAATTTTCCACCCTGCTTAAAACATCCAATGCCTTCCTGATACTCTTAGAAAAGAATCCAAATGCCTGTCCATGAGCTTTTATTTTCTTCAGAGAACTTATGTCTAGCTGTAATTATTTATCTGCTCTCCTGTTTATTTTCAGTCTCCCCTCCTGCCACTGTTCCTGCAGATTTCAGCTCCATGGGAGCAGGAATCTTGCTTGCTCACTGAACATTATGTTCTCAGCTCCTGGAAAAGTGCCTGTTACAGGGCAGAAGCTTTCAAAAGGCTTCAAGGCCATCTTCAGGCAGGATGTAAAGAGTAAGCTGCAAGCCTTTAATTTACAACCTAGCACCATGTTTACTGCATTCCGATGTTTTTCTCCCAAAGCCCAATAAATGGTTTTTAACTTTGTTATGTTTGTGCCATAACCACTCTGAGTGGTCTAGTGAATCCTATGAATTCCTTTTCTAAATAATGTTTAAATGCATAAAATTTTGTAAAAACAGGGTGACAAAAGAAGGTAACTGCTCAGGTACAGCTATCAAAATACTTAAAAATTTCAGAGCTTCTTTATTACTGTGTTGAAGAACAAGCTCTAGTGGAGGGCCTAAAACCACTGTTATTTTGAGACTATAGCAGTTCATAAACAATATTTTGAGATGTCTGTAAATTGACAAATTTCAATTAGAGGTTAATAAAAATGTAGATGTAATTTTTTTCATCCACATTGATAGATCTCTTGGATTCTATGCATAGACCTTGGTGGTTCCCTGGGTCTCAGGTGAAGGGACTTGAACTGAATGTGAGAGAGCGTGTGTTCAGGCGTGCATTTCTGTGCATCGTGGCTATAAGTGCATTCTCAGCCATGGTGCTCACCTTGGATATTGTCTGCCACCTCAAAAATGATCCAAGACCTTTTTTAGTTACTAGTGTCATTTATTCATTTATATTTCAAATACTGGGAAAGAAACACAAAAACATCTCACTTATGATTCCATCATTGAGAAAATATATAAACCAGGTGAGAATCACCTCTTTCCAATCATTTTACCTCCCAAAGATCATCACTGTTAAGAATTGGTGAATATAATTCATGATTTAAAAAGCAAAATAGATGTGTGTGAACGTGCGTGTGCGTGTGTGTGTGTGTGTGCGCGCGCGTGCCCGTGCACCAAACATGTATCTACAAGAATGAAATGATATTGAACAAATTCATTTACTCTTGGCTTTTTGTCACTTAATATTATACTTTAGACTTGTTTCCAGATTACATTTTATTTTTTTAATGACTGCTTGGTATTCTTTTGTATGATGCACCACAATTTATTGAAATTTTCTAGTAAGTGCTTTTATTTGCCACCACACATAATGCTACAATGAGCATCCTGTATGCATACTTTTCTGTATCCTTGCTAGTATTGTACAAAATAGATTCCTAGATGTGGAATTGTTAGGTCAAGGAGTATGTTTACTTAAGATTTTAATATAGATTACAAATAACTGAAACAAAAAGGTATTTAATTTACATTTCAATAAGAATATCTATTTCCTAACTCTCCTACCAAAACTGGAGTTATATACAATTATCCACCCATCAAATTAGCTAATACATATTTTAAAAACATATTACATATATATAAAATATAGTATATTTAAATCTATTTGCAACTATATAACATACATTTATATTTTATATATTAACTATATAAATATTTAATTATAATTATACATATTTAAATATTTATTTATATTTTATATATTAAGAATAAAATATATGTAAATACATATTTGCTCTCTTTTTTTTTTTTTTTTTTGAGATGGAGTCTTACTTTGTCGCCCAGGCAGGAGTCCAGTGGTGCGATCTCAGCTCACTGCAACCTCCACCTCCCAGGTTCAAGCAATTCTTCTGCCTCAGCCTGCTGAGCAGGCTGAGTAGCTGGGGTGCCTGCCACCACGCCCGGCTAATTTTTGTATTTCTAGTAGAGATGGGGTTTCATCATCTTGGCCAGGCTAGTCTTGAACTCCTGACCTTATGATCCACTCACCTCGGCCTCCCAAAGTGCTGGGATTACAGGCATGAGCCACTGCGCCTGGCCATATGTGCCAGTTTGATGGATGAAACTGTTAGCTTACTACTTGAATTAATTTACTTTCCCCTGATAACTAGTGAAATTGGTAATTTCTTCATTACTTTATTGATCATTTATATTTCCTCCTCTGAGAATTGCCTCTGAATTTATAATATTCATTAGTATTTATACCAGATATTAATATTTAATGTATTAATTAGTATATGTTATTTTTATATAGAGGATGACAACCCTTTATCAGTAGAGGATGTTACAAGCAGATGTTCCCACTAGAACAGAAAGTAACTTTTTGCTAGTCTTTGTCTTTCTCCTTCGTGTGTGTGTGTGTGTGTGTGTGTGTGTGTGTATTTTTTCAAAAACAGGTGGTCTCAATTATCCAAGGAGAACTGATACAAGAATTCTATTTTAAGTAAGTCTGCTTTTAAAATGGACCAAAATCTCATAATAAATCTATTTTTCAATGCATTTACTCTTTACCTTGTAAAATAAAATGGAAAACAAGGAATTAAGTTGATTTTGTCTTATATTAAGTTTAATTCTAAAATTAATTGTTAAAACATGCAAATGCAACTATTTTAGTTTGACAATGAATAAGATATAGATGAAATTTGTATTGCAGCACTTTAAAAAGACTGACACAATATAAATGCTTTCCCAGTATAATCATTGCTACGTATTTTGCAATAATATGAGAGGGCTTTACTCTTTTGTCTAAGGTCTTATATAGCAGTTGTTAACTGCCCCACCTTTTCTGATCATTTGTTGGTGACTTTGTCAATGACAAAAACAATTCTCCGTGATCACTGCTATCAACTTGGTGACATCCTGAGATATTTATGAGAATCGTGACCTCACAAGTAAAATTTATATGAAATTTAAATTGCATTGTTTATTCATTGTTTCCAACATTAGACAATCATGAATTCATTAACACAATGAGTTAAAATAGGTATTAATCACAGAAGTAGAGGGCTTAATATTTATTAGTGAGCATTTTTATATTATGACCACTTAGACTTCTGCTGAAACTAAAGGAACTTCAGTAATGAATATTCGGAGAACTGCGACCCTTAGGGTAAAATCTATTCTTTTATAATTTTTTTTCCCATTATGTCTTCTGGTGTTCCTGCCATGCTTAGTTTTTTTCCAGCCTGGTGATAATATTTTCATATTTATTTTTTCCAATAGTTTTATTGTTCTGCTCTTTATAATTAGATATTTACTTAATCCGGGATTAATCTGTGAAATATATTAGGTTGGTGCCAAAGTTTTTGTGGTTTTTGCCATCACTTTAAAAATGGCAAAAATCGTAATTACTTTTGCACCAACTAATAGTTCTCTAATTTTGTTAGAGGATTTTTATTAGAAGACTTTTGTTTGCTCATCCAAAGAATAACTTATATTACCAACACGCCTCAGTCCTTTGGATTTTATAGACTAGCAAAGTTTAAGTACTTGTGGAGCTGACATACAGTTGTCAGTCTTTAATTTATGCACCTAGAGGCTTCAAAACCAAAATATTTCCATTTACCAATCCCATCATTTTACACAAATGACACCAAAAAGTAAAATCTTAGAATAAAACAATTCTGATTTATTAAAACTTCACTGTTTTAATCTTATCTCTCCCCTTTAGCAGTAGATGGGTGAGAATCTGATCACAGAGCCAAACCAGTGTGGGGGCCAGTATTTGGGATCAGCTGCTTTAAATAATAACCAAACTCTCCTATGTGAATTAAATGCACACTCACTCATCCATAGCTAGGGAGGCCATTTCAACCCCTGCATCTTAGAGCAGGCAGATCCCCATCCAGAGCGGAGCATGTTCTTATACATGGTAATGGCAATACTCTATCCTCTTTCACGTTGTAAAGATTCTGAAGCTCTTGAGCACGGTCACTTTACTGGAAGAAATGAAAAGCTGAAATGGATAGGACTTGCCAAGAATCACGAAGACACTTTCAATAGAAAGCACCTAACACTGAGCACAGTTCACAAAACCCAATTATGAACAATTGGTTGTGCTGAATGAGGTCAGTTGCACCACGATCTGATGAGATGAGTAGGTCATTAGATTGTCTAGTTGCTCAAATAAATGCATCAGGTGAAAAGTTGCCACAAGAATCAGGTATTCTTAGCACTTACTGTTGTGCATTATATTGTTGGATAACACATTGTTGAAAATTTGTATTTGGTGGTTTGTTTTTCTGTTCCTCCATTCACATTTCTATAAATTATTTCACCCATACCCAGGAAGATTACATTAATACCATAATGAGATGTGAATGTCAGTGGACGTGTTCCTTTGTTTATCGCTGTGTCTGGCTGTGTAAGCTACTTATTTATATGGTAGTTCTCAATAGCACTTGCACTGCTATCATTTCATTCATCTCAAGTTCTATGTTATCCAAATAAAAATGAATCTCCACAGGCATCAGTTTGGGATTGTTGCCTTTGACATATAATAGTAAACTGGCTGTCTCAGCATCTGTGGAGCATAGCTCATTCCATCACTGTCCAGAATTATAATTCCCCACTTCGAGTCTCAGAAATGTAGTGATGGGAGAAAATGGCTATGAGAAAAGAGACGACTGATCAGAGAATTCAGAGTGCTAGAAGATGAATTTTTATGTCTTTGCACCTTTTCTTTTCTCTGGACAGGTGTATTTTGCAGAAAAGTCATGTTTTTAAAAAGTTGCCTATATGAATTTCTATGTAGCAAATCACAGTAGTCTATTTACTTCTATAAAATTAAATGTATGTTTTTCAGGGGGAAAATATTGATCGCCACATATTGAAACTCATACATGTATCACAATTGCATTTTAAGAGCAAAAAAAAAAAAAAAACAAACCTTTTAAATAAAACATGAGGAATAAACCCAAGAAATAAATTACAGAATAGAAACACAAGGGAGCATCGGTCATTTTTGCATTTGGAAGAAGAAGCCTGAAATTTTAAAAGAAAAATAACAACACTATTGTACTGAACAGAACATGCCAGGGGCAGAACTGAACAACTGTCTTATTGAAAGACATTTTTCATTTTTAACTAGAGTATGCCTGCGTGTACAAGATGACAAAATAATCAAGTGAAGAGTGAATAATTCTGCTCATCAACAGGTTGTTTCATGTTAAATTGATGCAATGCCAACCAGTTGGTTTGGCTATTTACCCCTTTGGAATATTTGTCTAAACAAATACTCTTAAAGGAAGAAAGCAGCTGAGCTTCAGTAAAATAAGCCCTCAACTTAGAGTCCAAAACCTATGGCCGTATCTGGCTTTGTTTCTCTGAGAAGATTACTTGAGGTTTTTAAATCTCCATTTCCTGATCTAGAAATGAAAGCCATTTTTGGTTTGTGAGGGTAAAGTGAGATAATGCACATAAAAGTATCTAGCAGATAGTACACACACAATACAGGGCCCAGGAATGGTCTGTGCACTTTTCTTTTACAGCATGCTGTGTATTTTGCAAGATTTTCCATATTTCTGTTTATATATTACTAACAGTGTAGATATTATATGCAAGGATAATCTTTTTTTATTTTTTTATTTTCATTTTATTTCAAGAGGTTTTTGGGGAACAGGTGATGTTTGGTTACATTAATAAGTTTAGTGGTGATTTCTGAGATTTTGGTGCGTTCATCATCCGAGCAGTGTACACTATACCCATTGTGTAGTCTTTCATCCTTCACCCCCTCCACCCCTTTCCCTTGAGTCACCAGAGTCTGCTGCATCATTCTTATGCCTTTGCATCCATGGCTTAGCTCCCACTTAGGAGTGAGAACATAGGATGTTTGGTTTTCCATTCCTGAGTTACTTCATTTAGAATAGTCTTCAATTCCATCCAGGTTGCTGTGAATGCCATTATTTCATTCCTTTTCACAGCTGAGTAGTATTCTATGGTATATATATATATATACACACACACGTATATATATATGTGTGTGTATATATATACACGTATGTATATATATATATACACGTATATATATATGTGTGTATATATATATACGTGTATATATATATATACGTATATATATATACATGCCACAATTTCTTTATCCACTCATTGACTGATGGGCATTTGGGCTGCTTCCATATTTTTGCAACTGTGGATTGTGCTGCTATAAACATGCGTGTGGAAGTATCTTTTTTGTATAATGACTTCTTTTCCTCTGGGTAGATACCCAGTAGTGGGATAGATGGATCAAATGGTAGTTCTATTTATAGTTCTTCAAATAATCCCCACACCGTTTTCCATGGTGGTTTTACAAGTTTACATTTCCACCAGCAGCGTAAAAGTGTTCCTTTTTGACTGCATCCATGCCAACATCTATTATTTTTTGATTTTTTGATTATGGCCATTCTTGCAGGAGCAAAGCAGTATTGCATTGTGGTTTTGATTTGTATTTCCCTGATCATTAGTGATGTTGAGTATTTTTTCATATGTTTATTGGCCAGTTGTATATCTTCTTTTGAGAATTGTCTATTCTTGTCCTTATTCCACTTTTCAATGGGATTGTTTGCTCCTTTCTTGCTGATTTGTTTGAGTTCCTTGTAGAATCTGGATATCAGTCCTTTGTCAGATATATAGATTGCAAAGATTTTCTCTCACTCTGTGGGTTGTTTGTTTACCTTGCTGATTGCTCTTTTTGCTGTGCAAAACCTTTTTAGTTTAATTAAGTCCCATCTATTTGTTTTTGTTGCATTTGCTTTTGGGTTCTTGGTCATGAAGTCTTCACCTAAGCCAATGTCTAGAAGGGTCTTTCCAACGTTATCTTCTGGAATATTTATGGTTTCAGGTCTTAGATTTAAGTCCTTGATCCATCTTGAGTTGATTTTTATATAAGGTGAGAGATGAAGATCCAGTTTCATTCTTCTGCATGTGCCTTGCCAATTATCCCAGCCATTTGTTGAATAAGGTGCCCTTTCCCCAGTTTGTTTTTGTGTGCTTTGCTGAAGATCAGTTGGCTGTAAGTATTTAGGTTTATTTCTGGATTCTCTATTCTGTTCCATTGGTCTATGTGCATATTTTCATAACAGTACCATGCTGTTTTTGATAACTATGCCCTTATAGGATAGTTTGAAGTAAGGTAATGTGATGCCTCCAGATTCATTCTTTTTTCTTAGTCTTGCTTGGGCTATTCAGTCTCTTTTTGGTTCCATATGAATTTTAGGATTCTTTTTTCAAGTGAAAAATGATGGGCTGGGCACGGTGGTTCACACCTATAATCCCAGCACTTTGGGAGGCCGAAGCAGGTGGATCACGAGGTCAGGAGATCAAGACCATCCTGGCTAACATGGGGAAACCCCGTCTCTACTAAAAACACAGAAAATTAGCCGGGCATGCTGGAAGGCACCTGTAGTCCCAGCTACTCGGGAGGCTGAGGCAGGAGAATGGCGTGAACCCGGGAGGTGGAGCTTGCAGTGAGCCAAGATCGGCCACTGCACTCCAGGCTGGGCCACAGAGCAAGACTCCATCTCAAAAAAAAAAAAAAAAAAAAGTGAAAAATGATGAAGAATGTGAAGAATGATGGTGGTGTTTTGATGAGAATTGCATTGAATGTGTAGATTGTTTTGGGTAGTATTATTTTCACAATATTGATTCTACCCTTCCATGAGCATGGGATGTGTTTCCAGTTGTTTGTGTTGTCTATGATCTCTTTCAGCAGTGTTTTGTAGTTTTCTTTGTAGAGGTCTTTCACCTCCTTGGTTAGGAATATTACTAAGTATTTTATGTCTTTTTCAGCTGTTGTAAAAGAGGTAGAGTTCTTGATTTGATTCTCAGCTTGGTTGCTGCTGGTGTATAGCAGAGCTGCTGATTTGTGTACATTAATTTTGTATCCTGAAATTTTGCTGAATTCATTTATCATTTCTAGGAGCTTTTTGGAGGAGTCTTTAGGGTTTTCTAGGTATACGATCACATCATTAGCATTAGCAAAGAGTGACAGTTTGACTTCCTCTTTACCAATTTGGATGCACTTTATTTTTCTGTTGTCTGATTGCTCTGGCTAGAACTTCCAGTACTATGTTGAATAGAAGTGGTGAGAGTAGGCATCCTGCAAGGAGACTCTTGATATATATGGAAACTTAGCTGTCCCAGGCATGAGCCAAGAGTGTGTCTTTACACCAAAAGGAAAGCTTTGCCACTGCTAGTATAATTTGACAACCAAATATTTTTAATCATTTACTAATTCATGCAATAAAACATCATTTGTTGCCTACCAGCTGCTATATGCACATTAAGGCTCACTTATTTGTGAAGATGATATGCAGCAAATGTTAATATGATATCATAAATACTATAACAGACCGGAGAAAAGTATGGGAGGAAGAAATTTGTTTCATTCCTGAAAAGTCACAGAGGCAGATATTTAATAAATGATACTGGTAAAGATTAAAAAACAAGAGGATTCAGGTATAATGGAATCATCTCACCATCCCTGTATGTATATGTGCAACGCATGCATGTGTTTATGTGTGTATTTTTGAATTTTTTCTAATTTATTTGTCAACTTCATAATTTGGAAAGTCTTTTCTTGCATCCTGCTGCTCACTGACTTAACTCCCACATGAACGCTGATACTAGGTTACCAGTCACAAAAGGCAACACAGCAGCTAATGGAATCCTGTCTTTCAAAGATGTAACTAGTTTTGATGTGACTAATCTTGCTGGTCAGTCAAATAAAGCAGCTCTATGCTGACTGTAATATTTAATTTATACAGCTTAGATGATTGCTTTTTTTTTTCTTTTCAATACAGGGCTTCACTTTGTCTCCCAGGAGTGCAGTAGTATGACCACAGCTCACTGAATTGTCGACCTCCTGGCCTCAAACTATCCTTCCATCTTGGCATCCCGAGTAGCTGGGACTACATGCATGCACCAGCATGCCTGGCTAATTAAAAAAAAAAATTCAGTAGGGACAGAATCTTGCTATGCTACCCAGGCTGGTCTCAAACTCCTGGGCTCAAGCAATCCTCCTGCCTTGGCCTCCCAAAGTGCTGGGATTACACGTGCGAGCCACTGTGCCTGGCCTGCTGCCTTTCAATGTAAAGAAAAACTAAAATAAAATGAAATAAAAATCAGCCATGGTATATAACCTGTACATGATGTGTGTTCCTATATTTTTATTGTCTGACACTCAGAATAAACCACAATAATCAATTCTCCAGATCCTCAGAACATAATCACCTGGAATATTTGATTCTCTGAAAGATGTGAGAATTTCTCAGCTTATCTGCTCCTAAACAAATTTACTTGCTAAGGAGATTTCATAAGAAGCAATTTAACTCTGGGCCTCTTAAGTTTATATAAAATGAAAGAAAGGCATTAGATCTCTGGGTTTGCTCCCTCCACTGACATCTGATTTTGCCTTTTTAGCCATAGAGATTCTAAAGGCGGTGCCCCATAGAAATGATTTAACTGTTCCATTGTATTGTCAGCGTCTGCAACTGCCCAATACCACAGGTTTGAGATGGTGTGTGGTGTAAGTGGGCAGAGGGTAAATAGATTGAGTACCTGAATCACCAGGAAATTTTTCCAAGGTGTGCATCACTTTTTACGCTCCTCCTCACCCCAATCAGTTGTAGAACTAGCAGTCAAATGGCCTAAAATGGCCTGTGGGTGTGTTCTAAATAGAGCTCAGGGCTTAAACCATTCCCATGTCGACATTACACATCTTGTCAAAAATTGTGTTTATAGGGAGCGGGAAGGAAGTCCAGGAATGGAAAAGATTAGCTGGGAATTTTTTAGTATAGATTTTTATCATCAAATGGAGTTTTATTGACCATTTACATAAGAACCATTAACAGTCAGTCAGGAAACTTGTGAATCAACTTGAGCCACCTTACTTAGCAGTTAACTCAAGTTCCCCTATGAATGCAAAATAAGTAAGTTTCACATAAATATTCTGGTAATACATTGCATAAGGGTATCTGCTTGCCTTGTTATAAGCCACTGCTGAAGCCAAGAAACCAAATAAACTTGATTAATGCTTGAGCATAATCATGCAGATGTGTAAGATGGAAAACTATGATTCACAGATGAAAGGACTTACTGAGACTCATCAGCAGAGTCTTAGCCTAGGTTTCTCCAGAAGCAAATCCTGAGTCAATCTTGTGTGTAGGTACAGTTACTTTGGAAATGTGATCCCAGGGAGCAGGAATGAGGGCTAAGTGAAAGAAGGGAGGAAGAAACCTGATGAAAGGAAGGCTTCTCCAGTTGGCCATTGCTGTGGTTAGCTGATGCTTGGTGCTGCAGGATCCTTTCTTTTTTTAACTTTTATTAAGTTCAGGGGTACATGTGCAGGTTTGTTACTGTAGGTAAATGTGTGTCATGGGAGTTTGTTGTACAGATTATTTCATCATCCACGTATTAAGCCTAGTACCCATTAGCTATTTTTCCTGATCCTCTCCCTCCTCCTGCCCCCAACACTCTGACAGGCCCCAGTGTGTGTTGTTCCCCGCTATGTGTCCATGTGTTCTCATCATTTAGTTCCAGCTTATAAGCGAGAACATGCGGTATTTGGTTTTCTGTTCCTGCAGTAGTTTTCTAAGGATAATGGCCTCCCAGCTCCATCCATTTCCCTGCAAAGGACATGATCTCACTCTTTTTCTTATGGCTGCATAGTATTCTGTGGTACATATGTACCACATTTTCTTTATCCATTCTATCATTGATGGGCATTTAGGTTGATTCCATGTCTTTGCTATTATGAATAATGCTGCAGTGAACATACATGTGCATGTGTCTTTATAATAGAATGATTTATACTCCTTTGGGTACATACCTAGTAATGGGATTTGGGTTGAATGGTATTTCTGTCTTTAGGTCTTTGAGAATCGCCACACAGTCTTCTACAATGGTTGAACTTATTTACACTCCACCAACAATGTATAAACGTTCCTTTTTCTCCACACCCTTGCCAGTACCTGTTATTTTTTGATTTTTCAATAAGAGTCATTCTGACTGCTGTGAAATGCTATCTTATTATGGTTTTGGTTTGCATTTCTCTAATAATCAGTGATGTTGTGCTTGTTTTCATATGATTGTTGGCCATATGTATGTCTTCTTTTGAAAAGTGTCAGCTCATGTCCTTTGCCCACTTTTAAATGGAGTTATTGGTTTTTTCTTATAAATTTGTTTAAGTTTCTTATAGATGCTAGTATTAGACTTTTGTCAGGTGCATAGTTAGCAAAAATTTTCTTCCATTCTGTGGTTTGTCTGTTACTCTGTTGATAGTTTCTTTTGCTGTGCAGAAGCTCTTTAGTTTAATTAGATCCCATTTGTCAATTTTTGCTTTAGTTGCAATTGCTTTTGGCATCTTCATCATAAAATGTTTGCTTGTGCCTATGTCCTGAATAGTATTGCCTAGGTAGTATTGCCAGGGTTTTTATAGTTTTGGGCTTTACATTTAAGTCTTTAATCCATCTTGAGTTAATTTTGGTATTTGTTGTAAGGAAGGTGTCCAGTTTCAATCTTCTGCATATGGCTAGCCAGTTCTCCCAGCACCGTTTATTGAATTCCCCATTGCTTGTTTTTGTCAGGTTTGTCAAAGATCAGATAGTAGGTTTGTGGTCTTATTTCTGCGTTCTCTGTTCTGTTGCTTTGGTTGATATGTCTGTTTTTGTACCAGTACCATGCCGTTTCGGTTACTGTATGCTGTAGTATAGTTTGAAGTTGGTAGCCTGAGGCCTCAAGGTTTGTTCTTTTTGCTTAGGATTGGCATGGCTATTTGGGCTCTTTTTGGTTTTACATTAATTTAAAAATAGTTTTTCTAGTTCCGTGAATAATTTCAATGGTAGTTTAACAGGAATAGCATTGAATCTATAAACAGCATTGGGCAGTATGGCCATTTTAACAATATCGATTCTTCCAATCCATGAGCATGGAATATTTTTCCATTTGTTTACATCATCTCTGATTTCTTTGAGCAGTGTTTTGTAGTTCACCTGGTAGAGATGTTTCACCTCCATTGTTATCTGTATCCGTAAGTATTTTATTCTTTTTGTGGCAATTTTGAATGGGAGTTCATTCCTGATTTGGCTCTTGGTTTGATTGTTGTTGACATATAGGAATCCTAGTCATTTTTGCACATTGATTTTGTATGCTGAGACTTTGCTGAAGTTGTTATCAGCTTAAGAAACTTTTGGGCTGAGACTCTGGGGTTTTCCAGATACAGGATCATGTTGTCTACAAACAGGGATAGTTTGACTTCTTCTCTTTCTATTGTGATGCCCTTTATTTCTTTCTCTTGCCTGATTGCCCTGGCCAGGACTTCCAATGCTACGTTGAATAGGAGTGGTGAGAGAGGACATCCTTGTCTTGTGCCAGTTTTCAAGGGGAATGCTTCCAGCTTTGTTGCAGGATCTTTTGAGGAGGCTTAGTAGATGTGTTTGGGAGCTATCCACTGAGTGATGTAAGGGGAAGTGGTATTCACTGGCTCCCACCCCACAATGGTCAAGGGTGAACTCATGGATATTAGATCCCCAGTACTTTTGGATTGTGCAAGTGTGAGTGATGTGGACTCCCACAAACATCCAAAGCTGACTGTCAGAAAGTTGAGATGAAGTATGCCAGCTTGCACCTGCTAAAGGTGGTCAAAACTTCATAGAACTGGTTGTCACAGCTCTTATTAGATAAGAGGGTTGAAAGGATTTAAAGTCTGCCCAAGAATTTTCTGGTATATTGAAAAACAAAACAGCTTTTGAAACTAAAACAAACAGAGGTATTTCACAGTGAGGATATTCAGTACCCAAACCAATATTGGATATCTGAAGGAGGATCTTTAATAAATAGAAAGCTTGGGAAATGGATTTGGAGTAAAAAGAACAGGTCCTAAATCTTTCTGGCAATGTGAACTTGGACAAGTTACTTTCAATTTTGCTGAGCTTCAGTGTCCTGATCTTCAGAAACAGGGATAAATAATATCCTCCCCATGGAATTCTTGAGTGCTAAATGAGATAGTGCAAGTCATAGCATGGTTAGCATTTTGAAAAATGGGGACTCATCATGATAATTATTAGCAATCGATCAGAGATAGCACACAAGGCACTGTGGACGGGCCCCTCCATTGTTAGGGGCTGTAGATTTCAGTTGGCCAGGACTACGGGAGAGAAAGAGAACAAAGGTGGTAACAGCTGGTGGGAGCTAGTGGAAGCGATTTTTCTGGACCCTGGGGGACTACAGATTGTGCAGAACAATCAAAGCCAAGTTGGGGGTTGGGAGTCAGAGATCACACTGAGGCCAGAGGTCAAGTGTGGTTACCCCTGGTCAAAAGCTAGGGAATAGCATCCTCAAGCTGGAGGTCAAATCCCTGCCAAGGGTCAAAGGCAGGCAAATGGTCATGCCAGTAGATGCGCAGCTCCATTAGAGGCCTTCCTTGTCAGGAAGCTTACTGTGGATTCCCTGCTACCCTGAAACAATAGCTGATTTCCTAGGGGCAGTTAGCCAGGTTTCTGAGAGATCAAAGATGCATAGCCTTGCAAATGATCATGCAGCAGTTAACAGAAAAGTTCTAACTGAAATGTCTTTATCATGTACTTATACCAAGAAGACATGTGCTATTCTCAAGGATGCATACTGCTTTGAGGAGTTCTCGTTTACAATGTGCAACTTCAAGGGGTGATTAATTTTTCTGATTTTGTTTGACTTTCTTGCATCTTTCTTCCCTGGTCCTATAAGTTGGTATTATGTTGTTGGTATTATGATCAGAAATATCTTGAAATAAGCTCCCTTAGCCTCATATTTCTAAATGCCTTATGTCTTTTTTTTTTTTCAGGGTCTTACTTCATTGCCCAGGCTGGAGTGCAGTGGTGTGATCATGTCTCACTGCAGCCTCAACCTCCTCTGCTCAGGTGATCCTCCCATCTCAGGCACTCAAGTAGCTGGGACTACAGGTGCACACCACCATGCCTGGCTAATTTTTTTTCATTTTTTTGTAAAGATGGGGTTTCACTATGTTGCCCAGGCTGGTCTTGAATTCCTGAGCTCAAGCAATCCACCTGCCTCAACCTCTTAAAGTGTTAGGATTACAGGCATGAGTCACCATGCCCAGCCTGTGTTATGTCTTAAAATGTTTTACATTGTTCCACCCTTCACTGATTCCAAACATCCATCCACTCATCCACTCATTCAACCATTCAGAGATGAAATTATTTAATCATTTAACCAGAAAATATGAGTATGTATCTTCTACATTACTGCCTCAAGGGACTGTCAGGGTAAACTGAGATAAAACACATAGGATATCTGGCAAATAGTACACACTCACTACAGGCTTGCTGCTGGCTTAGGTAGTTGTCTTTTATCATATGCTATATATCTTATAAAATGTTCCATACTTTTATTTCTCTATTAGACTAAGAGTTTACATGTGACATATAAGGAGATAGGTGTGTTATGATATCTCATTGAGGTCTTGATTTCATTTAAAGGCTAATGGTGTTGAAGATCTTGTCATGTGCTTAATTTCTATCTGTGTATCTTCTTAGTAAGGTGTCTCTTCATATCTTTTGCCAATTTCCTAATTAGATTGTTTGTCTTTTACTGTTAAGTTTTGAAAGTTCTTTATCTATTCCACATACTAATATTTTGTTGGCTATGTGCTTTGCAACTATTTTCTTCAAGTTTGTAGTTAGTTTTTTCAGCCTCTTAGCAGAGTTGTTCACAGAAAAAAAGGCTTAATTTTGAGTAGGTCTAATTAAATCTAATTTACCTATTTTTTTTCTATTATGGACTTTGCTTTTGGTGTCAAGTCTAAGACTTGATTTTTTTGTGTGTTTTACATTTAAGTCCGTTATCTGTTTTGAGTTAGTTCTTGCATAAGGTGCGAGAGCTAGGTCAAGATATTTCTGCTCATGAAAGCCCAATCGCTCCAGCACCATTTGTTGAAAATGCTATTTTTCCATCACTAAATTGCTTTTTCAGCTTTGTCAAAAATCAATTGGGCATATTTTTGTGGGTCTATTTTTTGATTCTCTGATCTGTTCCATTGATCTATGTGTTTGCCCTTTGCCAATACCGTACAGTCTTAATTACTGTAGCTTTATAGTAAGTCTTAAAATCAGGGAGTTGATTTCTCCCACTTTATTCTTCTTTTTCCAAATTGGTTTAGCTATTTTAATTCGTATGTTTGTTCATCTAAATTTTAGAAATAGTCTTGTCTCAGTCTACAAAACTCTTGCTGGGATTTTGATAGGCATTGCATTAAACCTGTATATCAATTTGAAGAGAACTGACATCTTCACCATGTCAATATTTCAATGCATAAATATGGTATGTCTGTTTAATTAGTTCTTCTTTGATTTCTTTCATCAGCATTTTGTATTTTTCAACACATAACTTCTGTATACATAAGTACATATTATTTGGTTGATTGTAAATGGTATTGTCTTTTTAATTTTGGTATTCATGTGTTCACCGTTACTATACAGAAATACAACTGATGTTTTTCATGTGTGCTTTCTTGTATTCTGCAACCTTGCTAAACTCACTTATTGATTCTAGTAGGATCTTTTATTGTTTTATTTGTTTGTTTATTTGCTTAGATTCCATGGCATTTTCTACACAGGAAATCATGTCATCTGGGAATACGGGAAGTGTTATTTCTTCCTTTCTGAGCTGTATGTCTTTCATTACCTGTTTAAAATATAACTGCTTTAAATATTTCCTCAGTATACATTTAGAACCACATAAGATGCTGTTATAATTTTTGCTTCAGCCATCAAACATGATTTAGAAGACCCAAGAAAAGAAGCAATCCATTGTCTTTAACCATATTTTTGCTCATTGCACACATTTTATGAATAAACATTTCTCATATTTTCTCTTTCTTCCTAACATTCTAAGGTTCATATTTTATTACTTCCTTTCTGTTTAAAGAACTTCCTTTTGCCATTCTTTTAGAGAAGGCCTGCTGGTTAAAAAAAAAAAAAATTCTCTTAGTTTTCCTTTATCTGAGAATATCTTGATTTCCCCTTCATTTCTAAAGAAATTTTCACTAGATACAGAATTCTGCATTGACAGTTCTTTTCTTTCAGCACTTGAAAAATGTTGTGCCACTTCCTTCTGTCATGCTTTCTGATAAGAACTCCACTGTCATTTGAGCTGTTTTTCTTCCTTAGGTAAGTTGTTTCTCCGTCACTGCTTTCAAGACTTCTTCCTAGTCTTTAATATTTGGAAGTTTGATTATGATGTGCTTTAGATACAGATGTCTTTGGGTTTATCCTATTTGGGGTTAACCCAGCTTCTTGATTCTATAGGTTATATCTTTTGTCAAATTTTGGAAGTTTTCGGCTATTATGTCTGGTACTTTAGCAACCCCAGACTCTCTCTCCTCTTCTTCTAGCACCCCAGTGACACAAATGTTAGATCTTCTGGTATAGTGCCACGTGTTCCTGAGGCTGTTTATTTTGTTCCCAGTCTATTATATCTTTGATTTTTGTAAGTTTATTTCTTTCATTTTTAAAAGGAGAGATGTATATACAAAAGTCAGAAGATAAAATATTTCAGATTCTTTCTGATGAATGAGATTAGTAAGCATTTCCTTTTAGAACACAACATCTATGAATTTCAGCCCAGGACTTCAGCCTGAACACAGACCAATCAGTTGAAAGCAGTTGGTACAGTCAGGATCCAGGTGCCCCAGAGAAAACAACAATACATTCTTTATCTTATTTAATCCACACCACAGAGAAGGTACTACTAGCATTACCATTTTACAAGTGAAGAAGATGAGGTTTAAAGAGAGGCAGAGTAACTTGCTAGAATAACAGCCAATTAGTGGCGGAGCTAGGATAGAAACCGTGGGGCACCATTGAAATTATGCCTCATAGACTTCCAACTACAGGATGCATTATTGATTAAGGGACCCAGCTACTGCTCACTGAAACCCATTGCTGGGAATACTATGATAAGTTTGTTCATTGATAATATGGGGTCCTCTGACAGCTAACTTTAAGAACTCCTCAAGATCCTTGCCAAATCTCTCCTGGACTTTACTATAGTCGAGGACCCTTCAACCCAACCTTCCCTCCCTCCCTCCTTCACCTGGGGTCAGACATGCATCACTGATGATGACTCCCCCAGGCTTTTCCAGCTTCCTCTCCCATTTTCTCCAAAACTGACATTTTCCCTGAAAAAAAAAATCCTTGTATATTTTATCCCATTTTATCATCTGTTTCATGGAGGACTCAATTAATACAATCAGGTAATTCGATGTAAGAGCCCAAGCTATTGAACACCACTATGAACATGGGAAAAAGAGAAAAAGTGTTTCTGTGGGATTATTTGACATTTCACTGAGAGGAACAAAGAAAATATGTGGGAAGATGTTATAATTTCTTAAATGAAATGCAAGTGCAAGTTGTCATTAGTTAAAGTTCATACAGCATGGTTTGCCCTGGGTTCTGCCTGTGTTCTGCCACTGGCCAAGGTGTGGATCATTTCTAATCTATCATTTAGTCTAATGATGGCCTTCTTGTGAGAAGTGCAGGCTTATCATTTTAATTTTTATAATACTTAACATAGCATGTGATTATCAGGCATGTTGGTAACATTACAACTCTAAGTTGTTTTTTATCCAAATAAACTGAAATTTGGCAACAAGTTTGTAGAAATTGATGTAATTTGCACCCCAGCAATTATCCCATTCATCACCATTCCAATTTTCTAAATTATCTTTAAACAAGGGTGTGGTGAGTTCCTGGAGAACTGATAATAAACTACACAACCCATCCTACTTGTCCTACATCAGCAGTTATCGAAAGCTCACCTGTTACCATCTTGGCCTCCTCAACTGGAAAGCAAGACTGAGTGTGGGAAGCTCTTGCTTACTTAGGCCACACCGCCTCATTTGAATGAATCGCTTAGCTATGCTCAATAACTAATGCAAAAATGATTCTGTTATTGTTGTTAAATGGACTCCTCACACTGACTAGTGTCAGAATAAACTGAAGCTTACCAAAATGCCAAGAATGTGAAACAGGATATTTCAGAGTATATTGAAATAAGAAGAAAAACATGGAAAGATAAGCTGATTACTTGGAGTAAGTAACACATGTTCATCTGTGACAAAAACAAGGAAAAGTCATTCATTCCCATATGATTTTTTACCATTAAAAACACTAAATTGGAAAATATAAAAAATAGAAGGTCAGTTTAAAAAGGGAACGAAAGCTAGAGATAGATGTGCAGATAAGAAAGTACATGACCATTTCATGAGCTCAAGTCTGGATGAATTACATTCCAAGATACTAATAATCATGGCAAACATTGACTATCAGATGCAAGGGCTTTAAGTGCCATATATATATTTTATATATATATTATATATATATATATTCTATGCCATACATATATATATATATTATCTAGAATATATATATTCTCCACACCAATTAGGGAAAAAAAACGTAGAAGGTAGAAGCTATTATCCCCATTTTTCAGATGAAAAAACTGAGGCCCAGGGAGTTAAATAGCTTGCCAATGGCAGGGCTGGGATTTGAGCCCAGACAGCCTGACTCTGGAGCCTTCTAGCCAGTGGAAAGCCACAGGTCAGCAGCATTGTTATTGCCCAGATACATGTTGGAAATGTGGAATCTCAGCCTATGGAATCAGAATCTGCATTTTAATAAGATCTCCAGGTGATTCTTATGTACACTGTGGTTTGAGAAGCACTGTCCTGGAGCCTGTACACTGACCTGCAATCATGTGCTTTGCCACCTCCATCACATTAGAGAACTGTGAATGTGAGTGCAGGTCCCTGCATATAACCTTTCGGGAATCATTAAGTATGAGAGGGGTAGAAGGAAATTGGTGATAGACAAAAACCAGGATTTTCAACAGGTTGTCCTCATGTTTAAAGGAGGAGGAATCAAGAGGCTAAAAACCAGTGTAACTGATATAAATTCATGGCAAGTCCCAGGTTAGAAAATTCTAAAATGATCACAAAGAACCAAAGTGGGCTCATTAAGAAAGCATTCTGTCCTTTAGGAGGCCGAGGCGGGCAGATCACAAGGTCAGGAGTTTGCGACCAGTCTGGCCAACATAGTGAAACCCCATTTCTACTAAAAATACAAAAAATTAGCCAGATGTGGTAGTGTGCGCCTGTAATTCCAGCTACTCGGGAGGCTGAGGCAGGAGAATCACGTGAACCCTGGAGGCGGAGGTTGCAGTGAGCTGAGAGCGTGCCACAAAAAAAAAAAAAAAAAGCATTCTATCAAATTAACCTGATTTCTTTTTTGGACTGTCACATACATATCAGGAAATGATCACAGTTATGTCACACATGGATGTTAGCATCAATAATCAAATTTGGTGAAGTCTTTCATGATGTACTTGTGGATAACATAGATCCATGGGGAGGACTGGTAGCTAATGGAATAATTATATCTAAAGGAGGCTGATTAATGAATTATTGCAAATAAGCAAAATGGTTCTATATTCTTTCATTTATTCAAAAATGTTTATCGAGCACTTCTTACAATCCAAGTACTCTTCTTGGTGCTGAAGATAACAGTGACAAACAAGATAATATTCTGCTGTCATGAAATTTCACAACTAAACAAATAAATATAATTACAGATGTTAAATAAAAATAAGCATGCACATTATCTAGAGTGGGAAAGGAAGCCTGTCTGAGATGTTGACATTGACCAGAGATCTGACTATTAAGACAGAAGCAACCATGAAGGGATCTGATGTAAGAGCATTCTAGACCAAGGACCTAGCAGGTATATGAAGACCTGAGGCTGGAGATATAAGGTTGACATGTTGGCAGAACAGTAAAGAGGCAGATGAAGCCCAGGAGGTCAGGTCAGTGCAGTGTTGAAGGCTGTAGTGAATGCAAGGGCATTCAACAGAGAATTTTAATTTGGAGCATGATGTGACCTGATTATTTTTTATTAATCCTGTGCCTATGTAGTCACTGATTTGTTATTTTAAAAGATCATAGACTGCTATGTGGGTAAATCGATGATAATGGGAGGTGGAAGAAAGCTGGATCTAAGCTTGATTCAGTTCTAATCATTTTAATCAGAAATTCAGATGAGAACTCTGCAGGGACATTGGATTTAATGATTAAATTAGTACATACAGCTTAGTTAAGGTCTTATATGGAAGATTTAAGATTTATAATATAAGAGAAGTCTGGAAGTAGTGTCCCAAATTAGTGGATGACATGTAAAGGGATATAAACATAAAGTTTTGAGCTTAGGCTAAAAAAAAGCCTCGTAAGTCTAGTATGAGTAGACAGAAACCTGGTTTAGCTGGATTTACAGGAAAAAGACAGGTGTTGGTTAACTATTCACCAGTTTGAGACAACATTTAATTGTTTTCAAAATTCTAATGGAGTTTTGGGCTGCATAATAAGATGAAAACAATGATTCTTACACTTGAGTATGTATCAGAATCACTTGGAGAATGAAGCACAAACATCCACACACATGAATGCACATAGACATCACTCTACAATTTTTTCTGGCATTATCCCAGATATATCTCTAAGAGTGGGGCCCAGGAGTCTCCATTTTTAAAAAGGTTAGGTCCATGAACCACACTTGAGAATCACTGTTATTGAGTTTCTAGTACAAGAAATAATATTTGTACTATATTCTCAGCTCATTAATCCACACTGGGCTTTGGGTTCAGTTTACGGACCACGGGTATAGAATGACTAAAAGGTAGCAGGATTTCTTAGAGAAAATAGTGGCAAGTCCCTTTAAGGTATGGTGTATATAATTATTTTTTAATTCCTTCTTTTTTTCTCCCTTATTCTCTTTCTGGAAAATTCTTCTATTTGTACAGTGATGGAGAACAAATAAGTAAGTAGCTTATGTTTCACTATTTATATAGCTACTTTCTTATGTTTTACCACATAGAATATATAGCTAATTTTATATATTCATAAACTTTTGACAGTTAGTTGTTATATTTTCTAGAATTAAACACCCCCTTTCTTGCCCTAGGAACAGAATGGAAAGAAACGTTACCTAGCACAAGTCCGTGTGCATGCTGTAAGAGGGATATGTTGAGGAATCAGAATAGTTTTAATGAAAAATAAAAAAAGATAGCAAGGAGTAGGCAAACCACATTATATGAATACTGGGAAGAATTGGGGTGGTTAAATTGAAAAGGTAACTTTTAAAAAATGGTGAGCTAGGTGTAAGAACTAACCATGTGAGCCTCAGAAAACAGGATTAAAATCATTTCAGATGAGGAAGAGCTTTTTAGTAACTATTAATATCAAAAAATAGAGTGAATTGCCTCTGAAAGAAGGGAGTTCTTCATCCCTGAAGAGATCAACAGAAGATATTAAGAGGGGACATCTACATTGAATGAGGATACTGACCAGGTGTTTGCTAAGATTCCTCCCAGCTCTAATAGTTTGTGATTTTATTTTACCACTTCCATTGAGTTGATCCAAATAATCTGCCATCATACCCTGTTTCCAAAGGAATGCAATCATGGACTTCATCTTATTAAGGCAAGCTGTAGCTACAGTACAGCATTGTAGATCAATAGATGGATTATCTTTAAACCACAGCCATCTTCCCATAGCATTCAATATAAATCCTTACATGTTTTTAAAGGGCTCTGACCTACATAAGGGATGAGCTTATTGTAGGGATGGTTGACATCCCAACCAAATGGAAAGAAGTAAACTTAGGCTACCACTGCCAAGGCAAAAATACGTAAAATACAAATCATTCTAACTGGCTTTAAATATACTCGTAATTCATTCAGACAGACCTAACATTTTCTTTTCAATCACTGTTTTGGTTACATAGAAATGAAATTTCAAATCACTCTTCTACAGAAAATCAAGGTATTTAAGCTTTCTGGCATAATGTGGAAGTCATTAGAATTTTATACTTAGATTGGAATTACAAGTTTTAAATTTTTAGATTTTATTTATTTTGAGACAGAGTCTCATTCTGTCACCTAGGCCGGAGTATAGTGGCGTGATCTTGGCTCACTGTAACCTCTGCCTCCTGGGCTCAAGCGATTCTCGTGCCTCAGCCTCCCGAGTAGCTGGGACTACAGAAACTCATCATCACTCCCAGCTAATTTTTGTATGATTTTTGTAGAGATGGGGTTTTGCTGTGTTGGCCAGGCTGGTCTCAAATTCCTGACCTCAAGTGATCCACCCACCTCGGCCTCCCAAAGTGCTGGGATTACAGGCATAAGCCACTGTGCCCGGGCAAGTTTTACATTTTTTAAAAAACATCCATGTTTATGAAACTTAAAAATGTATATCCTGTTTGGATGATCTAATAAACTAAAATACTTGCTTCTAAAATAATACTATGATTTGATTATATATTGTATGCCCCTCTCCATGTCTGTGATCATAGATTTATCACCATTTCATAATTAAAGAAATTGATGCATAATAAGATCCTAGATTTCAATGGGAGTCTTACAGCAAATAAGTAAGAAAAAAGGAATTGGTTTACTTTATGTGGACCCTGTCTCATTGCCTGGATTATGATTTTTCCCTCAATTCTCAAGTCCTCAACTCAGGGATTTGGACAGGTTCCCAAGAATGACTGCCATAGGGAGCCACTGTTACAGATAGGAAAGTGTCATATCCCTTGGCATGCTGGGGTGTATAAAACTGGAGAAATGATGCATCTTAAGCAACCATCCTTGTGCTCTTACTCAAGATACTAAGATAAAGCAGCACTGATTGGTTTTCTTTTAAAGACATTGTGACAGACACTTGTAATGCACACCTCAAAACCATCTGCCCATCCTCAGTGTTAGCAGAACCTTGTTCAGGAGGCAACATAGCCAGTTTAAAACGCTGGTCTTTTTTGCCAGCTACTGGCTTCCCTGACTTTTCTTGAGAGGTGGCCATGTGACACAGTTAAACTCCTGGGAAATGTTGTCTTTCATAACAAGAAGATAGATGCTTTGTATACTGTCATGTGAGAAGTGATGTTTAGGATTCCTCAGCCATCCTGCAACCATGGGAGTTAGGCCAAAAAGTCTCGGCAATGCCAACCCAAAGTCACTGGAAATAACTAAGGAACTACCAGCCCTGGACTTATTTTTAAGTGAGATAATGAATGGTTTGCATGTTTTAGCCCAACATAAGTTATGCACTCTGGGCCAGATGCAGTGGCACGTGCCTGTAATGCCTGCACTTTGAGAGACCAAAGCAGGAGGATTGCTTGAGCCCAGGAATTCAAGACCAGTCTGGGCAATACAGTGAGACCTCACCTCTACAAAAAAAGTTAAAATAAATAGCTGAGCATGGTGGCATGCACCTGTAATACCAGCTACTCGGGAGGCTGAGAAGGGAGGATCACTTGAGTGTGGGAGGTGGAGGCTGCAGTGAGCTGAGATCGTGCCACTGTACTCCCACCTGGGTGACAGAGTAAGACTCCGTTTAAAAAGAAATTATGCATTCTGTAATTTTCAGCCAAACACATTATAATTTATAAGCCAATTAGCATTAGTCGTTCAAAATCTTTTGCTTGAAATGCCACTTGGATTAATTGTCAGAATAGCACAGCAGTTAAAAATCTGGAATCCAGGTTATACTGTGAGGGTTTAAAGTCAGTGCTACCTCTTAACCTTGCAATCATTAGCAATGTGATTAAACTCTCTGTGCCTTTGATTCCTTACCTGCAAAATGAGAATAATAATAGTCCCTACCCACACAGTTGTCACAAGGATTATATTAGTTAACACATGTGAGGCATTTTGAAAAGTGACTGGGATATAGTAAGTGCTCAGTAAATGTTAACTATTGTTATTATACTAATGATGCTGTCATTGCTGAAAACTCCTGTGGAATTTTTCATTTGAAATTGCTATTGGAAACTGCCTGAGGATCACACAAGGAGATCATCAGACTCTTTGTTGGTAGCTGTATCTATTTTTTAAAATTACTAGACATTATTTTTTAGAGCAGCTTTAGGTTTACAGAAAAATTGAGCAGAATGTACAAAGAGTTTCCATATAGCCCTTCTTCTCCAGCCCCAGTTGCCCCTGTTATTAGCATCTTGCTTTGGTGTAGCACATTTGTTACAATTGATGAACCAATATTAATCCATTATTATTAACTAAAGTTCATAGCTTTGTTGTTGGTGGTGGTGTTTTCCTTTTGAGATGGAGTCTCACTCTGTCGCCCAGGCTGGAGTGCAGTGGCTCAATCTCAGTTCACTGCAACCTCTGCCGCCTGGGTTCAAGCAATTCTCCTGCTTCAGGCTCCCAAGTAGCTGAGATTACAGGAATGCACCACCACGCCTGGCTAATTTTGTATTTTTAGTAGGGATGGGGTTTCATCAGGTTGGCCAGGCTGGTTTCGAACTCCTGACCTCAAATAATCCACCTGACTTGGCCTCCCAAGCCGTTGGGATTACAGGCATGAGCCACTGCGCCCGGCCTAAAGTTTATAGTTTACATTTGGGTTCACTCTTTGTGTTGTACAGTTTCATGGGTTTAGACAAATGCAGAATGTCACGCATTCAACATTACAGTCCCGTACAAGACAGTTTCACCACCCTAAAAATCTCCTGTCTACCACCTACTCATCCCTTTCTTGCTTGTTATTCCAGCCCTGGCTACCACTGATCTTTTTATTGTCTCTATAGTTTTGTCTTTTCTGGAATGTCATCTAGTTAGAATCACACAGAATGTAGCCTTTTTAAACAGCCTTTTTCACTTAGCAATATGCATTTAAGCTCCCTCTATGCTTTCTCGTGGCTTAAGGGCTCATTTCTTTTAGTCACTGAATAGTATTTCATTCTATAGATGTACAATTTTGCTTATCCAGCTGTATCTATTTTTGATCTAAAGTGGTATTAACAAGTTTGATTGCTCATCTTTACCAAAAACCTAATTTTGGTTTCCTTTTAAGGGTTGCCAAAAAATTAAATCCATCCTCTTAAGACCACATATTAATCATTGGCTATTCAAAAGCATATGCTGTAAGCACTGAAGATAACAACACTTATTTCGAAATAATTTTTTTCCATTTGGTTATTAGATACATTTTTATTTTCACTTTTCACATGTGTTTGGTGTGTAGTCTATAGATCATTTGGTAGATATATTTGAGGATGTCTTATATGCCAATAGTTGTGTATACACTGGGAGATTAAGGGAACAAATCCTTCCTACTGAGGGCTTTAGAGTACAGTGTGGGAGACAGACATGTACAGGAACATCAGGACAGATAGTGGGAGCAGGAAGCACAGAGATCTATGTGGATACATGAGAGGGTCCCTTGACAGAGACTAATGGGGCAAGGGGAGTGGGGAGTGGTAGGAATTAGCCAAAAGAAAGCAAAACCTTTCCTAGCAGCAGGTGCAAAGCAATGTGAGAACGATGTAGTAGAGAGGAACTTCAAGTTCAATGTAGCTGAAGTACATGGACAAATGCAGATGGAGAAAGGAGCATGTCTTATATCAAACAGCAATAGTTGAATAGTTGAATTGTACTGAATACTTACTATGGGCCAGGTGCTCTTCTGAGCTCTTGCCCTATCTTTGCTTTCATCTTCACAATACCCTGTGAAGTAAATACTATTATTTTATTATTTCCATTTTACAGATGAGGAAACTGAAAGCTGGGGAGTTGATTTATTGAGTCTGAGCTGGAATCTCAACCCAGTCTGGTGCTAGGACACATCCTCTTATCTTCTATGCTGTAATGACTCTCAGGGATATTGTGTCATAAGGATTTTGATCCCAAAGGTAACCAGGGGAGACAGGAAGAATTTTAAAACAGAAACACAACATAATCTGTGTATTTAGATGATGCTTTCAAGAAAATTTCCATCTTTAAAATTCCTTGCTTTGCCTACTATATCCTTTTTTTTCTTCTTTTCTTTTTTCTACAGATAGAGTGTTACTCTTGCCCAGGCTGGAATACAGTGGTATGATCTTGGCTCCCTGCAACCTCCGCCTCCTGGTTCAAGCAATTCTCCTGCCTCAGCCTTCCGAGTAGCTGGGATTACAAGCATGTGCCACCATGCCTGACTAATTTTTGATTTTTGTATTTTTTTTTCTTTTTTTTTTTTTTTTAGAAGAGACAGGGTTTCACTGTGTTGGCTGGTCTGGTCTCAAACTCCTGAACTTAAGTGATCCACCCACCTCGACCTCCCAAAGTATTGGGATTACAGGTGTGAGCCACCATGTCCAGCCTTGACATACAGACAGAGATTGATATCTTAACCCCAATGATATCTTCAATACTGTGATGTATCCAGCAGGTGGACAAAAAGATTTAATTGAGATAATGAAGTGCCAGGCATTTATTTCTAATTAGGCAAAGTGGCAGAGAATCCCTGCCTGAATCTTACATGTTCTCTAGAGACTTCCTTGTGTTCCAGCAATGCCTCTGTTGGGTCTCTAACCTAACCTAAGATGCTATTTTGCTAGCTTGCTCTGGCTTGTTTAATGTTGTTGTGATTGTCTGAGAACCCCCAAAACTGCAGCCAAGAAAGTAAGGCCACAATGTTAGTCACTGGAAACATGCACCTCAGAAGACACCTGGTCCACAAGTCACTTTTCCAAGAGGTCAGTGGTTTTGGAGAAGTAGGTATGGTGGGTTATAGAGAAGATGTAGGTCTACAAGAATAAATATATTCTGCCAGGCATGGTGGCTTACGTCTGTAATCCCAGCACTATGGGAGGCCAAGGTGGGAGGATCACCTGAAGTCTGGAGTTCAAGACCACCCCGGCCAACATGGTGAAGCCCCGTCTCTACTAAAATTACAAAAATTAGTTTGGTGTGGTGGCACTCGCCTGTAATCCCAGCTACTCAGGAGGCTGAGGCACAAGAATTGCTTGAACCTGGGAGGCAGAGGTTGCAGTGAGCAGCCTGGGTGAAAGACCGAGACTTCATCAAACAAAATTAAGATATTCAAAAACCCCTGGAAGCTGTTAGATACTTTAAAAAAATGTTTAGATACATTATGGCATCTTAATGAATCAAAGAAATTTGCTGGTAGAATCAATATTCCATAGATGAGGGTCCAAAAATATAAAGACATAGGAATTCAGTAAAAAATAAAATCAAGCATCCATTTTAGTTTCTAGTCTAGGCACTTTAAGGGCAAAGATGAAAAAAAAGTTTTAAAATCCAGTGAGAAAAATAAACAAAGGGGATAATAACAGAGATATCTACATAATGTTATGGAGAATAATAGAGAGGAATGGTACTTGTTCTGTTCTGGGAGTTCACAAGAGGTTTCCTGGAAGAGATAATGCTTTAGCTGAGTATTAAAAGATGAGTCAGACATTATTAGCCTGTGAAGAAGGGTAGGATGAGCACTCCAGATTGAAGGAATAACTCCTGCAGAGGCACACGGCTGGAAGTACACGTGGGAAATTAAAAGAGTATTACAAGCATTATAAAGGGAAAGAGGGAGTTATTTGGAGGTAACATTAGAGATGGCAGTCAAAGAGGGGCTGGATAATTAGTTTAGTGTTTAGTTCTCTAAATGATGGGGAGCTTTTAAAGACTTTAAGCATTTTAGATAGATTATTCAAGCTGTCATGTACAGTCTTAACTAGTTAAGGCAGAAGGCAGAGGGACCAGTTACGGGCAAACCAGGATGACTCTAAGAGCTTGGATTATGGTAGCAGCAGTGGGTAGAAATGAAAGGAAAGAGATACATTTAAAGAAAAACTAATTAGAATGTAAAATCGGCACAACGTGGTGATAGATTGGATATATGTGAGGGTGGGTGGAGATGGAAAAGCAAAAGGTAACCAGTTCCAGTGACTGGTGAAGGTATCACCACTAACAAAGCTAGAAAATCGAAGAGAAGAGCAAGTTGTAGGCTAAGATGTTGACTTCAGTTTGGGGCATGTTGTCTGAGGTGTCCACTGTACACTCAGGTTGAGAAGTCTAGGCTGAGGCTCAGAAGAGAGCTTGGGGTTACAGATATAGATTTGGAGTTCATCAGACTACAGCGGGTGGTTGAAATTCTGAAGCTGGGGAAGGTTACCCAGGGACAACAGGAAGAAGCATGGCAAGATTAGCTGGCCCAAATTTTCCAAATGGATGCCTGGTGCCAAGTTAGGGCAAAGTCCGGGTGGCTTCAAACTAGTTGGGTCTAGTTATGAGAGACTGCCATAACATGCTTTGCTCAGGGATTTGGGAAATTGGTTTAGAGACAGAGCAAGTTGCTCCAGCAATAAGGAAAATAAATGAAAGGACCCAAGCCAAAAGCCTATAGCTAGTTATTTAAGGAAATCCCCACATTCTATCTCTCAGGAATATAGGTGGTTTACACCCTACAGGATGTTTATCTTTAATTTGTTCTTGCTTCATCAAAGTTACAGTGAGATAGGTGTGAATGTACAAGACCATGCCCTTTCTCAACGGCGAATGATTTTTCAAGGACAGAGTCTGACAATTTGCCGATAGTAAGTTCAGAAGCCTCTCCTGACCGGGTTAGGAAAAATTTGCAAGGGGCAAAGTAGTTGCTTCTGTTGCTTGTTTCAAGCCCTTAAACATGTGCAGATTATCCCAAAGGCTACTGGGCAAATGCTGTCTTGCCCTTAGGAGTCGCCTAACCCTGGAGAAGCGTCACTTGGGAGACATCAAATTCCCTGAGCTTGTCCGCATGCAACAGCTTGTGAGGGCTCCTGAGGAAATAGAGATGATTAAAGAAATTATCATCGGATGGCATGCAGGTCTGTCTTTCCCACCTCCTATGACTTTTGCTACAAAGCAGATGGTGCTGTGGCACTTGTTAGAAGCCTGGGCCTAATTCAAGAGCATTATCTTTGCTTTCACTAAAGCTACTGAGTTTGAGGGGACCTGGGGAGAATTAATATATCTCAATATTCCTCTAACATCTTTTCCCTGTGTGATACATCATTCTCACCTGCTGCTTTCATATTGTATTCCTTTCATCCCTCTGTCTCATATTGAAAGCTTGCTGTGCTGGAATGCCACCTCTATCATTCTTAACAGGCTGCACACACCGTCAGAGTTTGGCAAATGACAATGCCCTTCTACTGGAAATCTTTTGCCAGGGCCTCTTTCCCAAATGCTCCAGGCCCGCAGGGGTTAACTAGAGTCCCGCCTATGAGCCCATCTCTGGGAAGCTGACCTGCTTCTACTTGCCTGGCTGGGAACTTCTGCAGCCTATTTCAACACCTTCTTGAGTTGGGCAGGGGAGCCGTGGGACAAAGGTAAAAGCTATTGCTAGGAAGAAAAAGCAAGAGTAGCAATTAGATAGTGAAATTTAACAGTGCCCTTTAATAAATAATTCACCTCACTTTCCAATCATATCTACACTGTGCCTCTCCTCCAAACCCACTTACAGATCCTCTCCTGCCCTTGGAGTCATTATTGCCCTCAATTCAAGTGTCTGAAAGCATGCCTGATGAAAGGCAAGACTCCGTTCCTGGCTAGCCACCACTGGTCACACCCCACGAAGAACCCCAACAGCCCAGTTTGAAGACTTGCCATTAGGTAAGAACCCAATTTAGCATCTTTATGTGTGGTTTGCAAGTTCTTTACACCTTGTTAGTCTAGATTTACAGATAGATGATAGATTGATAGACAGATAGATAGATAGTGTGATTTTTTATTTTACATGTCAATTTAGCTGTACCATGGTGCTCAGAATAATGAAACATCATTTTGAATGTTTTTAGGGAGGTGCTTTTTGGATGAGATTAAAATAAAAAATGGTAGAGTTTGAGAAGGGCATATTAAACTTTATAATGTGGGTGTGCCTCACTTAATCAGTTGAAGGGTTGAATAGAACAAAGACTCATCTCCATCAAGTAAGAAGGAATTCTGTCAGTACACAGCCTTTGGATTCCAACTGCAACTCTTCCCTGAGTCTCCAGCCTGCTGGCCTCCCCCATCAGATTGTGGACTTGCCAAGCCTCCACAATCATGTGAGCCAATTCCTTAAAATAAATCTCTCTCTCTCCATATAGATAGATAAAAACTATCATCTATCCATCTGTGTATCTACATATGTATGTGTGTATCTGTCTATCTATCAATCAATCTATCTATATATCCATCCATCCATCCATCTACCTGCATTAGGGTTCTCCAGAGAAACAGAACCAACAAGATGTGTCTATATTTGTAGATATACACACATTTAAAGGTTAAATACGTCACTGTTTTCTGGCCAGTTCTTATGAGAACACACTCAAGTGCCTGGACTGTTCCAGCCCAGCTCTGTAAGGCAGTCCCCTCATTGAGGAATATGAGCCCCCTCTCTCTTCAGAGGAAATCGCCTCCCTGCCTTTCTGAAACGCAACAGCTTCACTTTAACCATTTGCCTTTTTTGGCCTCCCCATATCTGTGTGAATAGTTATTATTCATCTGCTGGACCTTTCACAGAATGCTGGTTGTAAATAGCACTCATCATCCCCCCATCACCACACTGGTAATGAAGAGAAACGTGCTGGTAATGAGGAGAGCGGCCGCCATTATAGTAATGAAGAAAAATGGGCAGAAATGCCAGAGGAATGTTACCTCCACTATTTCCTGGTGTAACTGGTGTGAGGTAATTGCTTTTTTTCCCATCCTTTCTGCCTTCATCTTCACAAACCACTTCCAAATCCCTTACATTCATCACAAAATAGAAAACTGAACTAGTGCAATAAATTAAAAAAGCAAAAGAGTTTAGCTTTGTGGTGCTCATCTTGAAAGAAAGAAATAAGAATGGTGACAGAATTAATAAAAAGGATAATCGTTTGGGGGATTATTCCTTTTTGTTGTTATTTTTGTCATTACAGACTAAGCCTTCTGTCAACTCCATATAAAGACAGACTCCAGCAGGAATAACTCTCAATATGCTCTAAATACATATGCCACAGCCACTACCACTACTGAAATAGCACCCACTACATGCAGGAGAATAACACATGAGGCAGGTCTATTCTCACTCCTGCTGCTGGGAAACCCAGGCCTAAGATCAGCGTACGAATCAGGTTTGTATCTACAATGGCTGCTGTACCAAAATAAGCCTTGTTAGGGCAATATTTATAAGTCATGACATTTTTCTGTTTTGCCCATTTTCAGCACTTTACTCTGGTGGGGGTTACTTCAGGTCTAGTCCCTGGAAAGACTCTTTTTATTTCATTTTATTTGGGACAGGCTCTGGCCCTGTCGCCCAGGCAGGAATACAGTGGCATGATTCTGGTTCACTGCAATCTCTGCCTCCTGGGCTCAAGCCATCCTCCCACCTCAACCTCCCAAGTAGCTGGGATGACAGGCACATGCCACCACACCCGGTTAATTTTTGAATTTTTAGTAGAGACATGGTTTTACCATGTTACCCAGGCTGTTCTCGAACTCCTGGGCTCAAGCAATCCACCTACCTCAGCCTCCCAAAGTGCTGGGATTACAAGCATGAGCCATCATGCCCAGCTGAAAGATTCTTGAACTCAGGATTTTATAAATCCATTAAGAGAATTAGTAATGACTGAGCCCACACCCTGAAAAGAATTGTGTGCAAATGCTAAAATTAACTTGGGTGTCTGCTATCATTTTAGAGATATGCCCACAAATTCTTCGGTACCTCTGTCCTGCCCCATCCCTATAGGGTGGGCTGGACTTAGTGACTTGTTTCCAGGGAATAGATTACAGTAGAAATGATGGGGTGCCGCTTCCATAGTAGGCTTCGAAATGACTGCAGCAAAAATGGAAACAACACAATACTATTTCACCGCATGTATATATCATATTTTATTTATCCATCCATCTATAAAATGTGGTATATACATGGAATGGAAAATTATTCAGCCTTAAAAAGGTATGAAATTCTGATACATGCAACAACAGGAATGAATCTTTAAAACATTTTTTTTAATTTTAATTTTAATTTTTAGAAGTGGGGTCACATTATGTTGCTCAAGCTGTTCTTGAACTCCTGGACTCAAGTGATCCCCCTGCCCCAGCCTCCCAAAGTGTTAGAGTTACAGGCATGAGCCACCATACCTGGCCAACATGAATGAGTCTTGGAAACATGCTAAGTAAAATAAACCAGACAGAAAAGGACAAGTATTGTATGATTCAACTTATAAAAAGAAAAAGGTACCTGGAGTAAGCAAATTCATAGAGACAGAAAGTGGAGTAGCAGATACAACGAGCTGGGGATTTGGTGCATGGAGAGTTATTGCTGTTTAATGGGTATAGAAATTTTATTTGAGATGATGAAAAGGGTCTAGAAATAGGAAGTGCTGATAGTTGCACAACAATGTGAATGTACTTAATGCCACTGAATTGTACACTTACAACAGGTTAAAATGGTAAGTTATATATATATACATATATATATATGTATGTGTGTGTGTGTGTGATATATATATTTACCACAATAAAAAATTACCCCCTCTCCAAAAAAAAAAAAAAAAAAAAGATTGAAGCTTAAGCTTTCATGTTAAATCTCCTCCTTTTCTCTTGGACCACTCACTCTGAGAGAAACCAGCTACCATGTCTTAAGGCCACCCAGGCAGTTCTGTCGAGGTGCCCACATGGCAAGGAACTGAGACTTTCAGACAACACCACTGAGCAACTGAGGACTCAAGTTAACTGCCTTATGAGCTTTCTGGAGGCAGAATCTCCAAGCCCATCCAAATCAGATGATGTATCCTCAGCTGACAGCTTGCCTATAACCTCATGAGACACCCTGACCCACGACCACCTGGCTAAGTTACTCCTGGATTTCTGACTGTCAGCTGTGCGATAATTGTTGTTTTAAGTCACTAAATCTTGGGATAATCAGTTACATGGTAATAGATAATCAAATACAGTATAAATAACTCTATATCCAAACTCACAATAATGTTGAATAATATAAATTTATAATGTTAGACAATAATATTTATCTACAATGGACTTCTACTCCTTTTCACAAAGCAATTGGGGGAAACTAGCTACTGAGGTTAAGAAAAATGTCTGTGTCCTGATCCTATGTCTATCCTTTCCTTGCTTTCATTTAGTTCTCTAAAATATGGCCATCCTCTCTCAGGTTCCATATGGTTCCCTTTCCCACATTTGTCTGTGTGGGAATGGGTATTTTTATTCAACTGCATAACATTCTTGGTATCTCTGCCTGCAGTAATTCAAAATTCATACGTCAAGTGCAGAATCCGTATTTCCACTGTATATTTAGAGCTCCAGATAGTACTTGGTTATTGCATAGACATACACTAAATAGGAACTCCACAAATAACCCCTACTACCTGCTTCTTTTTTTTCCCCTCTCACTCTTCCTAAATTCTGCCTATCTTTATTATAGTTATGATAAAAGCAGTTTGTATAGATTATATATAGCTGTGGAGCTAGTAATTGTAACAACCAAAACCACAACCATAACAATTGTAACCAACCAGTTCACCACCGATCAATGTCTGATGGGTGTCTATCTACAAGCAACATATAAAAAGGAAGGCCTGGGAATCTGGTTGATCTAGGAATAGCATTACCTATATGACTTTTGTTTGTTTGTTTTTTGTTTTGTTTTTTGAGATGGGTCTCTCTGTGTTGCCCAGGCTGGTCTCAGATGCCTGGACTTAAGTGATTCTCCTGCCTCTGCCTCCAAGTAGCTCAAATTATTGACACTCGCCCCTACTCCCAGCTCCAACTATCTGACATTTGAAGAATCATTCAGTGATGAAGGGAAGACCCAAACAATCTCAAAAAACTGAGTTGAGGTGGCAAGACATGAGAAAAACACGAGAAGACTTCAGCAGAGGACAATGTGTGCAATAAAGTTCACAAAAATGGGTAAGGAACTATATTATGAAGACAGGCATCTAAATCAATCCTCATGGGCACCATGGCTCATACCCGTAATCCCAACACTTTGGGATGCCAAGGCAGGAGGATCACTTGAGCCCAGGAGTTCAAGACCAGCCTGAGCAACATAGTAAGACCCCATCTTTACAAAAAATTAAAAAACTAGCTGAGCATGGTGGTACATGCCTGTAGTCTTAGCTGCTCCAGAGGCTGAGGTGGGAGGATCACTTGAGCCCAGGAGTGGAGACTGCAGTGAGCTATGATTGTGTCAGTGCACTTCAGCCTGGGCGACAGAGGGATACCCTGTCTCTAAAAAATTAACTAATTAAAATAGTCCATCAATCCATAAATACTGACTATGTTACAGGTCATTCCTTTGCTCAAGTTTGGGTCAGGTTTTTAATTTTTTTAAATTTTTTTAGAGATGGGGGTTTCACCATGTTGCCTAGGCTGGTCACAAACTCCTGGGCTCAATCAGTCCTCCTGCCTCAGCCTCCCAAAGTGCTCAGATTACAGGTGTGAGCTACCACACCCAGCTGGGTTTGGGTCAGATTAAGTTAGACCTCAGAAGGAATTGATATCATAGGACCTCCTATGTTGTATTCAGAAGTATTCCATTCTTTCTCCCTTGCAAACACCTTATGGGCATGAGAAAGTCATTAGGTATTGGCATCCTACAGTCCTTTAAGCATTTGCAAAGCAGTGTGATGAAGTAGGAGGCTGTAGATAAGGGCCCTAGGTCTCCTGCCTTCTCTAGCTCTACAAGGTGACCAGATAACCTCGGATATGCCTTTCACCCTTCAGGCTCTCTACTTTATCTTCAGTAAAATGGAGTCATTCTACCCAAGATGTCTGAACTGGATCAAATGATCCACTGAAATTTCTTCCAACTATTAAATCTGCAACTCTATGGGATTGATTTCTGTTGCCTATAGGGTCCTGCCTAGGACAGTCCTAGGGAGCCATCCTAGCATGGCCACCTGGATAGATAAAATAATTTTTTCATCTCTACACTGCATGTGCTCCAATCCAGAAGGGAAGCATAGTTTTTACTCCGAAAACTCAAGAATTGTGAGTTGGTTTAAGAGTAAATGGATAGTGCGATTGTGAGCACCTACAGTCAGGAATTTATTTCCAGAGAAATTCTTATCTTAGCAGGAAAGTAGCCCTCCAAGGGGTGGAAACCTGGCTGAACATCCCATTCAGTGGCGAAAGCACGCCTGGAAACTCTGCCTAGAGCAACAAGGGCATTCACAGAAAACTTGGTTTGGGGAATATACATGGATGGTATCCAGCTAAGAAGAAATAATTTTCAGAGGCTAAACTATGTCACTTTCACTGTTTTGGCTGATTCTGATGGCAAATGAGGTTAACTGGTGCTCAGAACATCTTCTGGGAAAGTGAAACAGCAAGCAATTGCTTATTTTTTTTATGAGTTTTTCCATTTCTCATTGAAAGGAAGAATTCTTGTATGGGAGTTCTTAACCAGTAAATGTGGGTAGATCTGGAAGCCTGATTTGACGGTGCTCACGTCAGTGGCCTGGGGTTGTTAAGTTCCCCGAGGAGGAATGGAATAGTCTACTGGGAACTCCCCACCCCCATCTCTTGACCTTAAAGCTTTAGGGAAAATGAAAAGCAGCTTCTCTTTGACAAAAAGGTTGGGAAGCCTTGCTGTGATGTATTACTGTTTCTTTAAAGCTTCCATGGAAATGAAAGATGTTCTCAAGCAAAGGTAGGTCAAATCTATTAAGAGAGTGGGTGAGGCGTTTCCCTCCTGAAAACTGGAGAATAACAGAAAAGAACCTTTTCTGACAAACCAACAGTATCTTTTTGTTTGTTGGATTTTGTTTGTTTCACATTTATTTACTGAATGTTAGGGAGAAATACTTTAATTTGGGTATGAGAATAGCTAATTACTAGATGAAAAGAAGAAAGGATTTCTAAGATGGAGTCCCCCCCCCACCCCCATAACTTACACATTGTGTAAACTTGCCTTTGATCCCATCCCCCTTTCTTCAGCAATTCCTTCTCCATACTCTCAGCTGCTAGAGAGTCATCAGAAAGCTGAGCTCCTGGCCGGGCGTGGTGGCTCATGCCTGTAACCCCAGCACTTCGGGAGGCCAAGGCAGGAGGATCAGAGGGAATCAGGAGTTCGAGACCAGCCTGGCCAACACGGTGAACCCCGTCTCCACTAAAAATACAAAAATTACCCAGGCATGGTGCTGGGTGCCTGTAATCCCAGCTACTCGGGAGGCTGAGGCAGAACTGCTTGAACCCGGGAGGTAGAGGTTGCAGTGAGCTGAGATTGCGCCACTGCACAACAGCGTGGGTGACAGAGTGAGACTCCGTCTCAAAAAAAAAGAAAAAGAAAAAGAAAGATGATCTTCATCCAGTAACACTGGCCTTAAAAGGCATTTTATTTTTCTCT